>NC_089494.1:254397339-254698589 GCF_036850765.1 Saccopteryx bilineata
TTAATAGTGAACAAAGCAATTGATGCAGAATATGCACAGTGCATGGAGAAATGAGATGTTATCATAAATTTAATACTCCTTATCTGAATAGGGGTCAAAGGCATGTAAAATAGAGTATCATGGACATTAAAATATAAGGATGGATTTCAGAGGCAAAAAATTAAAGGGTCTATAAGACTTAGAAGAAAACGACCAAAATTCATTTACTCATTTGTCTGAATCCTGGGCATGTTGTTGTTTGTAAGATACATTGGGGTATAAAGTATTTGCTTCCCCAGAAGGAAATGAATGGTGAGAACAGCAATCCCTGCAGCCCCTTGAGGTACTGTTATAATTCCTGGAAAAGTAGAGAATTTGGGTCAAAATAACCTGACTTTGAGCTCTCATTCCACCATGAATTATTTATTTATCTCTAGAAGAGGGACTGAGCTCTGGGTTTTTGTTTTCTTATTTGCAAAATGTCGCTTATATAAGATATATGCACAGGGGGATATCAAAGCACTTTGAATAGTGAAATCATTCTAAATACAGACTACATGTTAGCTGTCTTCTGGCCTCTTTTCACTGTCTCTCTTGGGACTAGGAATTCTCTGCTCATTCATTTTTGTACTTATTCAGTCCAGAGATTGAGTTCTTATGGTTGTTCCAAAGAACAATCTGTGCCTCAAACAGTGTTGCACGAATAACACAAAGTTCCTTCCCTCATGAAGTGCAGAATCTAATGGGGAAGAAAGATATTACCCAGGGAATAAACAAGCTACATAATTCCAGTGTGGCTTTTCATAAGTGTAAAGAAGACTAATAGAGGCTGACTGAAAGAATATCAAGAATGTCTTTTCATTTGAGATGACAATGAATCTGAAATGGGAATAACTAGTAGGAGCCAATCATATGGACAGCAGGGAAAAGCATGTAGGCAGATGGAAGAACATGCCTTCCATGATGGAAGAAGAGTGTGGAAACTTTGAGATGGGAAAGAGCCCTGGGCGTCTGAGGGAGGAGAGAGGCAAGTGCCTGGGAGCAGCTGGATTTCCTCTGGGCTCCAAAGCCCCTGTGCTTCTTTTGCCCCATATCTCCCACTGTGGTATAATTCCATCTTCTGGTAGACCTCTTCCATAGGACTGAAGTGTTGAGCTTAGTGGCTGGGTCTCTCTTCCCTGTAAATTCATGTTACCTCTTACAGGTCCTAACATACTATAAATAAATAAACGTTTGTTTAACCAATGAAGGGATACTAGCCCTGGCATAAGGTCTTGGGAGAATCAATATATTATGGTGGAAAAATACAGAGGTTGAGTTAAAAATCTCTCTCTTTCAATTACAAACTTCCTTCATTCAATGTATTGAAAACTTTTGATCTAATAGGCAGTAAAGTAGTCTTAGGGCATAAAGAAGAATTAGATAGAATCTATATTGTCTATGATCTCAGAACATAGTGGGGAGAGGGATAAGTAAATGAACAACTAGAGAAGTATATGTAAAGTTTTATGACAGAAGCCAAGTGACAGCCATAAAAATCAACCAGGGGTATCTTTTAAGTCTTCCTGGCGTTCCTTCTTTCTCTTTATCCGTGATAAATATTCAACCTGCTGGCACTTTGACCTTAGACTTCCAGAACCATGATAAAATAAATGCCTGTTGCTTATGCCACCCAATCTGGCATTTTGTTACAGAAGCTTGAGCAAACTCATACAGTCAGGTAAAGAGACAGGTGGTAATTAGTGTGTGTGTGATTTCACAGCCAAGTCACAGGGGGGACTGCTGCAATGCATCGCCCATGCCTGAGCCATCTGGCCAAGGCACCAGACTAACTGGGATGAGATAAATGTACACAACATTCCCAGATACAGTAGAATACTACTCTGAGCAGCTTCATCTTTCATTATGAATCTCCTTGTGGTATTCTGTCCTTTCTCTCTCTCCTAGTCCCCTGTAAACATTGCCTATCCTTTAGTTTATAGAGGTAGACTCTTAAGGATTTCTAGAAAACGTGCTTAGAAACAGTGGAAAACGCTACTTAACTGATAAAGAAAGTGAGGAAGAGGAGTAAATTGTCCAAGGTCAAAGAGCCAGTAAGAGTAGACACCTTCCTACTTGAGTTCCTAGCCTGTTTGGTTCTGCTTACACATCTCTGATGTCAGCTCATAGACTTCTGGCTTTGGGTTGAAATTGATTTCTAATATGTCTTGCTCATAATGTAGGAATATCTATGCCCTTTCACTAGATTCAAATCATATCAGATTGGAGTCATTCCAGGGAAGCCCAAACACCCATGTTTCCCTCCGATTTCATCTTTAAAAAAAAGTAAACAAGAGAAAATGGACTCGATTTCCGACAAAGAGGAGCCCAGAAGAATTCCTGCTTTGCCGAAGCTGCCAAGTCCTTCCTCTCCAAATACGGAAACTGCGGCCAGAGTGGTCACGAGTCTCCTAGGGTTACGTAACTAACTGAAGACCTTATACTTACATGCAGATAAAGAATCTTAAATTGGAAAAAGTAAAGTAGCAGAAAACTTTTGTTTAGTGCTTAGTTTCAAAATCATGAAAAAAAAAACGTCATGCATAGAAATCTCAGGAAACTAAAATGTACTGAAGATTTTCTATGTGCCAATCAAAGTATTTGACATTAGGGAAGATGTGGCCGAGCAAACAATTTTTTTTAAATGAGAAGAAGATAGAGAAAGAGACTCCTGAATGCACCCCAACCAAGATCCACTTGGCAACCCCATCTACGGCAGATACTTGAAGCAACTGAGCTATTCTCAGCACCTGAGGCTGACGCTTGAGTCAATTGAGACACTGGCTGCAGTAGGGGAAGAGAGAGAGAAGAGTGTGTGTTTGGGGGGGGGGGGAGGGGAGAGAAGCAGATAATCACTTCTCCTGTATGCCCTGACCAGGAATCAAACCTAGGATGTCCATACACCAGGCCAATGTTCTATCCACTGAGCAAACCAGCCAGGGCCCAAGCAAACAATTTTATTTCAAGCCCAAATATCAGAATAAAGCTTGCTGATTTGCAGCAATAATAATCCTAGGTGTTCTCCAGACATATCAACAGACCTTCCTTCCCTACTCCCAGTCTTCTCACACTCCCTCCCCAGCGTGTAGCCACATTGCAATCTAAATTGACTGTTTGTTCTTGCAAATCTCATTTCATAAATTGTGGTATCCAATGTTTGCCTCAATTTAAAGTACATGATATCTACATTTCCCTGCACCTTCCAATTTTGCAATTCTTTCCAAAATAGCAATCACATTTTTTTCAGGTCAGATGTGTTGTCTTACAAACCTCTGTTGCTTATTGTCCATTTTCCATTTTGGCCAACCCCCCATGCAGAGTTTCTCTTATTACTTCTTTATTTGTGAGCTGAAATGCCGAGAGTGAATTTACTACTCAGTCAGTCACGAATCCCCCCGAGCAAGAAAGGAAAGAAAAGAATCTACTTACCCAGAAACTCTCCTTTTCCCAGTAGCCTCTGGGGATAATTCCTATACTTTCTTTCCAGGAAAAGTATGGGGAGGAGGGACAGCCAGGGGCTTTCAACTTTGGGAAACTATAGCAAGAAGTCTGGCATTATAAATTTTTGTTTGTCCTGCTTCATGGAGAAAATCTGACCTCACAGAGTCCAAACCCTCACCTTCAGTGAACTCTAAAGTCAACCACTGTGTGAGTCACTCCAGGGAGCTCAAGTTGGTGGGATGTAATTTAGTATTTCCCAGCAGGAAAGAAATTTAGCCAGCTCTCTGTATCAACACACTAGTCACCTAACAAAGAACTCAGTCAATCAATCAGTCAAAAAGTTGTGCCTTTAAAGAAAAATGGACTAAATAAAGAGAGTGTGTGTGTGTGTTTTTATTGGACTTAACTTTTCCCAATTTTTCTATGTTAGCCATTTGAAACCAAGTGCTTTAATTAGATTGAGGAAAGAGAAATCACATGAACTGAAGTGCTACTCAGAGCTGGGCACTGATCTAGGATATTTCTGGGCATGTCATCTAATTTAATCTTTATAAGAATATTCTCAGAAAGTTTAATGACTCCTTTGTCTGCCTACGAGAAAGTTAACTCCCTAAACCGCTTAGTTGATAGCCTGACTCAATTAAAAACAAGAAATAATACCTTTCAATAATACTTCATGGACCACACTCCCCCCCCCCCCCAAAAAAAAGCTGGCAATTTGGGTGATTAAAAAAAATGTGTACTATAGATCAGTGTTTCCCCACCTGGGGGGATGTTGGGCAGATAAAATATATTATGCTCACTTTGCTAAAGATGACGCTGCCCACATGGAAGCTGTCGCTCAGGTGATATTAATGTATGTTGGGGGCGGGCTGTGGGCAGGCAGAATCCTTGTAGCCTTGGGCTTGGTTTTGGGATTAAGCCTTTCCCACCGTTTTTGCTGTGGGGTGGTATAATTCCATCATGCCCCAGATAAGTGACTTTGTATTAGAGACTTCCCTATTTTGTATATTGGATTAAAGGTTATGAAGCTACACTATAAAATAGGGGCAGAACGGGAACTTGCGCTCTTGGTTTCTGAGATTAGCATTAGAGAGCAGAGAGCAGAGAAAGGCCACGTGGAGGAGGCCAGGAGAAGCAGCCAAGATGGCGGAGTGTTGAGTGAGAAGTCAGTTTGTGCAGTTTGTGCAGGGAGAAGGAAGGAGATGGGGAACAGAGGTGAATAAGTCTGATGAGCTAGGAACCTTTGATTCTAGGAAACTCGGAAAAGTCAGTAACTTTGTGAGCACTGAATGTGAGTGGGTTTTGGGGCCCAGTGTGTGTTTTCACTTGCCCGCCGGGTACAAGCTAGGATTAAAAACTATGGCCCATCAGTTTTGGGCTCCGTTGTTTCTTTACCAACTGTCCGATTCCAATGTGAACCTGCATGGGCCAGGCTGCTGTGATGATAGTGGCCCTGGCCGTGTCAACTGGCTTTACAGGGGACATTGCCCATCCGCCCCCACTGTCACACCTCGGTCGGGAATAACTCGCAATGCCGAGAGACGTTCCTGCTCTTCACAACTGTGAGGGGTGCTACTGAGAGAGGGTGGATGGAGGCCAGGGGTGCTGCTAAAGGTCCCACAGAGCACAGATGAACCCCACAACAAAGAGCTATATGGCCCCAAGTGTCAACAGTGCCTAGATTGAGAAGCCATGTCCTGGATATTTTCATCTAGCTTTTATTCATTTGGCACGCATTGAATAGCAGGTATGTGGTTATGACCTAAGGGAAACAAATCTAAGGCAGACTCCTTGACCTCAAGGATCCCCCAGTCCACTGAGAAGGAAGAGTAAAGACAGCAGAGAGTTGTTGGGCCCCAGAAATGCCAGGCACTGACGGATACAGGGGCAGCCCTAAGCTCACCAAGCGTCCAGGTTCACAAGGAAGGCAGATGTCCGGTAATCAGTGTTGGGCATAAGAGGCATGGGCTGCCCTAACACCGTAAGGTGAGGGTCAGAAAGGTGGCCCCGAGGAACGGCCATGTGAAGAGAGTTCTAAAGGCTGAACAGGGATTCACAGTCTTTGCGAAAGACCTCATGGCCCGTGTCAAGGTGCACGGATAGAAGCAGCCGAAGGAAGATAGGAAAACGTGAGGTTAAGCTGCGGAGGTTAGGCAGCGGCCAAGGGCGGTGTTGTGATAGACGCTCCTCTGCCATCATGACGTATTTCAAAGAGGAATTAATGCCAGAGCTAGGACTTGGAAGGGAGTTGGGTCCAGGAGAGGGAGGTAGAGGTTAGAGGAGGCGTGGCTGGCTGGAAGAAGGCCCTTTCCGAGCAGGTGAGCACGTGGGCCACAGCAATGGAATGCGTGTGTCTGAATTCACCGGGCCCTCTGCTTCCTCGGGTTTCTTTGTGTTCTGTCTAGACATGGGAATGGTTTAAAATGAGCTCTTCATTGCCCACGTGTATTGTGCACCAGTCCCAACAGGCTCTTTTACATAAGCTTTATGACCTCCAGCGAACCCTTTTCCCAGAGGCGTCTGAATCTGATGGAGAAAACGAGGAGATCTCAGCACGGACTTTTCCGATGCCCTCCGCCCCGCCTTTCCCTCGCTGGCCCTTGATGGCTGACTGTGCCTGCTCAGCTTGCAGCTCGATGGCAGTTAGACGTCTCAGGTCACTTCGACCTCCACGCCTTTTCATTGTCACTCAATTCCCGGCCTCTCAGGGCCCCCAGCCTCCTGGTGCTCTTCCAGCACTTTTGGCAAAGCACTAGGTCCCACACACACACACACACACGCGGGCGCACGCGCACACACACACACACGCACACGCACACACACGCACTTGCACATGCACGCGCACGGCCAGCTCTTCAGAAACAATCGGGGCGCGTGAACCTCAGTCCGCAGCGCTGCAGCTGACGCATTCCAGACTCGCTGACGGGATAAGCCCTCCATTTAATGATCTCGCTGTCTAATGGCTTTCCCTGTTCACCCCGTTTGCTTTTGATCATGCCCTCGTTACAAATTCTCTCACCTGCTCACACGGTAAGTTCCTTTCAAAGGGAACCGGTGAGGGTTGAAGGGACCGGGCTGGTTAGTTGGATACACAGCGAGATGGTTTTAAATGGATCGTCGACCTGTGTCTGTCATCTTGACCATTCAGCCTCCCAGAGGGCTGCACCAGGGACTACCTGAGGTCTGTGTCCTCCCGCTTCTCACTGGGGTATGCGTCCAGCGTGTTTCCTTCTGTTCCCTTCCCGCTCCCTTTCAAGAGACGGCCTATTTTGAAAAGGATTGAATCATTAATCTCAATTTTGAATGCCTCCTACCTGTCCAAAGCCAATGGGTAAGACTAATCAGTCTGATGGCTGATTTCCCCGGAGACAATGCGGGCTAGGATGTCAACTATTCCAGGTTATTCATCTGTCTCAGTGACTCCAGGTGCCGTGTGTGGCACCTGGTAGGACCTCAGGAAATATGCATAATGTACTTGCGTGGATGAATATTTAACAATGACGTAACGGCATTACACTTAGCTGAAGGATTTTTTTTTTTTTTAAAGAAGGGAAAAGAGATAAAAATGTGGGCCATGAAGAAATATATATAGAAATCAAGTGGGTCGGAGACCACAAACAGAAGCCAGAGGTTCTGATTTAATGGGTTTGGTGTGGGTCCCGGACTCTGCTGCCTGTAAGTACCCATGTCACCTTAATGTGGATAGTGGCAGGTGATAGTTGAAGCACTTTGAAAACACTTGTATCAATAAAAAAGGCTGTATCCTTGAGACTTGTTTGGAGGTTCTAGCAGGGCAGCGCAGCTACTCGTATACCCTTGACCGAAGAACGGTCCTCTCCTCTAGCCTCTAGCGGGGAAGGTCGTCCTCTTCGACCGAGCGCGCAGCTTCAGGACGGACGCACATGGAGCGGTGAGGGAGGAAGGGGACACCCGCCTAGCCAGCCAGATCAACCGAATCAACCCTGGCGATCAATGGGGTGACAGATGTCGCAGCCAGATCGCCCTCACATCCAAAAGGCTGTATTCTAAAGTCAGAAAGTCAGGTCTCAAGGTTGGGACACAAGTTCAGCTTCATCATTGGCTTGTTGAGGATGAACTTTCCGGGTTCCACATCCACAGCCCCTGCCGATGGCCAAGGGGGAGGACAGGAGCACCGACCTCCCACGCTGAACACCAAGAGTGACAAGGGAGAGGAGGCATAAGAAAACAATTTACAAACTGCAAAAGTGGCCATAGTTATTTAACAAAGTAGACTAGGTTAGAGTTCATGTAAGATACAATGAATACATGGATTGAAAGGACATAGTCAAATGATGCGAATGAACAGAGAGTAAAAATTGATTGCTTTTCTATTATTATTTTTTTTACTTTGGTGTTTAAGGAAAATGACTTTAGATGGTCTTAATGAGCTATGCAGGATATTAGCATTGGAAACTAAATGGTATATCATAGTATTACTGTGACAATATTTACGTGTGCTCACCTGCTAGTACCCAAACTGTACTATGCACTTGGTGCACAGTTTGGCAGGGCATTCCCTCTACCAACAATTATATGAGGCCTTTCCAGAATGAATTATGTGGGCAAGAACATGCCTTTGGAGCAGGCATCCCCAAACTACAGCCCGTGGGCCGCATGTGGCCCCCTGAGGCCATTTATCCAGCCCCCCCACTTCCAGAAGGGGCACCTCTTTCATTGGTGGTCAGTGAGAGGAGCACTGTATGTGGCGGCCCTCCAACCATCTGAGGGACAGTGAACTGGCCCCTTGTGTAAAAAGTTTGGGGACCCCTGCTTTGGAGTCAGAGATAAAAGCTCCCAGTCTCACCAATTTCAAGGACTTGGTTTTTTTTCTTGCGTGGGAATATAATCATCCCTGAGCAACAACTCTCTCCAAAACAATCAACCAAGGCCATGGAAGTAGTGAAGAAAAGGTGTCCTTACTTCCACTTTGTTCAGTTGTCTGCTGGAAAGTCACACGAGGGAGCTGATGCATGATATACATGAATCCAGTTCTCCACAACAATGCGTTCAGCAGTGGCTTGAAGATCACATGGTAGCCACATGAAATAATTCAGTCCCATCGATTCATTTCTCTTCAACCAACACTGTGCTGAGTGCTTTCAGTTGCCCAGGAACTGTCCAGGAAGGATGACACTGTGTAAGGGGAGCCCAAAAATGAGTAAATGGGGTCTTTGTCCTCCAGGGCAGGGTCTTCCCAAACCTGACCAGTAAACAGAGCTGGAGACGTAAGATACACTAGCCTCCGCCCCCTGAACTGTGAGACTATGTTCCAAGACCCCCAATGGATACCTGAAATCAAACCCTATCTTGATTTGTCTTATATATACATACTAGTGAGAAAGCTTAACTTATAAACTAGGCACAGTAAGAGATTAGCCACAGTGATATATAAGAAAATAGAACAGTTATAATAGCACACTGTAATAAAAGTTATATAAATGTAGCTTTTTTTTTTACCTCTCAAAATATCTTGTTCTATGTAGATATAGCCGGACTATGCCGGACAAAAGGATGATTCCCATCCCAGTGGCACGGACCAGACGGTGCGAGATTTCATCACTCTATTCAGAACAGCGCACAAGTTAAAAATTATAAATTTATTTTTTCATAAATTGTTTATCTCTGAAATTTTCCAGTTAATATTTTCCGACCATAGCTGGCCTCAGGTAACTGAAACCGTGGAAAGCGAAACTGTGAGTAAGAGAGAACCACTGTACATTGTTTCCTGATTCGAGACAAATTTTCCCTTGGCTTTCTTAAAGAGACAGGCTGAATTTTCAAGAACTACACTAGGAGAGTTCAAAAAGGAGATCAACTCAAAGAGATTCTGATGCATAAAATTTATCTGACATCCCACGGGTTTCTAACCTTCCCATACTGAAGAGGTTCTTTCTCTCCTTCTCTTTCTATCCCAAATCCTATAAAGGAAGCACAGAAATCCACACACAAGTCTTGATATTCAAGCTCATTCACCTAGATTCCATGTTTCAAGTTGCTTCGATGGAGATATATATATATATATATATATATATATATATATATATATATATTGTATTTTTCTGAAGTTGGAAATGGGGAGGCAGTCAGACAGACTCCCGCATGCGCCTGACTGGGATCCACCCGGCATGCCCACCAGGGGGTGATGCTCTGCTCATCTGGGGCTTTGCTCTGTTGCAACCAGAGCCATTCTAGTGCCTGAGGCAGAGGCCACAGAGCCATCCTCAGCGCCCGGGCCAACTTTGCTCCAATGGAGCCTTGGCTGTGGGAGGGGAACAGAGAGGCAGAGAGGAAGGAGAGGGGGAGGGGTAGAGAAGCAGATGGGTGCTTCTCCTGTGTGCCCTTGCCGGGAATCGAACCTGGGACTCCTGCATGCCAGGCCGATGCTCTTCCACTGAGCCAACCATCCAGGGCCTAGATGGCCGTATTTTTGAAGGTAGTCTCCTCTATATATTGATGACCAAAAACTATCTTTCTGCACCCCATCCCATCCATTAATATTCATCATAATCTCTCTTTCTCTTTCCCTCCAGGGTCATCACAGTAGAGTAACAGAAGACACAGAAGGTGGGGAAGGCTGCAGAGAGGGGAAGGTGTATGTTAATCAGAACATTTCTGAATTCTCCTGCTTCTGACTTGACCCAAGAAATGGCTTTCCTTAGGCCTCTAGCTGGAAGAAATGTCTCCTGCCCTAGGATTCAAACAACACTGCATTTGTTTCTCTTCTAAGACAGGTGTGCTCACTATCTTTTATTACAGTGATTTGTCTTTCTGTTGTCTTTTCTCAAGCAGATTTGAAACTCGTTACAGCGCCTCCGGTGTATTCAGGATCACCTCCATTCTCTTTACACTGTGTTTTATTCGGGGCAGCCGCCACGTATAAGCTTGTGGCACGAAGCAAGAGAAGCGGAAAAGGGACAATACAAGAGCCAGAGAAAACTTCGCGTTGGTGACCGAGAGAGGTCCATAGACGGAAGCATCGCTGAAGACTTCCTGTGAACTCAAGACCTACATAGCAACATTTCGGCCTGCTCACGGTCTGCTCTCTCAACAGTGCGGCTGTAGACTCTTACAATGAAATGCCTCATCATGTGACCCCTGGAACTAATGTGGCCGAGTTTGCAATTCCAGAGAACAGTTCACCAAAGCTCCATTACTACACCAGAAACCTAATAAGAAAAAGAAAGAATTAAGACTGACTGCGGGAGAAGCTGAAGTCATCTGTCACTTCAGATGAGTGACACTATCCTTAACCTTTCAGGTCACAGTTGCTATTGTTCAGGTGTCACATATCATTCTGTCAAGATTAAATTAGACAAACTATTACCTCATTATTACGCTAACAAATATCAAGCTTATCTGAAGTCATACTGCACAGATTGGAGACTTCCTCGACCAGTTTAGTAATAGTGCACAGATTTAAACTATTTGGCTGTAATGTATGACATCAATTTCCTAGCTGGAAAAAAAAATCATCTGAAGCTACTTTCAGTTATGGTAACGTCCTGAACAGATCTGGGCCTAAATTACCAGTTGGCATTTAATTTGAAGGCAGTGTGTTGAAGGAAAGTTGATGCTTATTGATTTTACTCTGAAAACCTTTTCCTTTAATGTCAAGATTTCTCAGGTATAATAAAATAAGTTTATACTTTATCTAAGGAGAATCCATGGCTTTGAACGTATCAAAGCAAAAACAACTTGGGCTATCAAAGAGCATTCCGCTGGATGTCTTATTTTGAAAAGGTTATTATCCAATCAATACACTAAAATATGGTGCATAAGGAGTCACAGAGAGCTGTAGGTGTGGGTTAATTCCAGGTTTATGAACTGGCTGGGAGAAGGCCCGCACTGCCTCTTGCCTCAATTCAGTAAATATGAAGTCTTAGAACAATGGTTCGGAAAGGGCCTTTAAAGATCAGCTAGTCAAATCCTTGCCATGTCATGAATGAGGGTGCAGGTTCACAAGGTTGTAAGTGATTTGTTCAGAATTACAGAGCTTCAAGCGCTATCGGCAAGCAGGACCAGTGCACAGACTGCTGGAGACAAGAAACTGCACAGGGCACCTCACTCTGCTAATCTTTAACACTGGTGACAAAGCAGAACTTGTTAAAACAAGTAACACGTACGTTCTGTGGTGAGGGATAAGGAAAAGTTTTGTGTTCTTAATTAAATGTCTTTATTAATACAATTTAATTCTACTAGCTTATAAAAGTAGTCTTTCTAACATAATTGAACTTATACAGAAAGGCTTAGCTTCCATGACTCCCCAGCCAAGCCGGAACAACGAGAGCTGTGCCTTTGACATTTCCACTAATTATTTATAAGTGTATTTAACTTTCACACAGTATACATCCTTTTTTCCCTCCCCAATATTTGTATAAGATAACAAATCAAAATATAATAAAATTTAGTATTAAATCTGTATAATCAAATATATCATTGTGACATTGTGACACTGTCAAAGTAGAAACTACTGAGTGACAGCTCATGCCATCATGAAGTATTTTGACATTTTTTGCATGTACTTTGTTATAGCAAGGTTAGACTTCAAGATAGAAAGGCCAACAAGAGATGTCTATCTCTAATGTACAAAAAGAATGGTTATTCAAGAGTTAGAGGTTTTGCAGTTGAGAAAAACCTACGCTATGGTAGGGAACATGGCAATAAATTAAGCAAAGTTGCTTTGAAATGAAATTGAGGATATGTTTACCAAGGAGCTCTAAGAACTTTTGCAGAGCCAGTGACGCAGAAGGTGAAATGAATAGAAGACAGAACAGACAGGATTCTTACCTTTCTACTCTTCCAAACAGCATCTCCACCATTACTAAAGAGATACAAATCACAATGCCAACACGGAAACTCTAACACTTCAGATGTGGAGATACATGATGACAAGGATAATATTTTCAAAGCACAGAGTTGATGCTACACAGTGTCAAAAGTACAGATTAAACTGAACAGTTCCAGGGAAGAAGGTGGATGTGGAGCCTTAGCCTGTGGTGCACTGGCCTACGGAACCTCCGAGATGAACAAGGTGACAGAAACGTAGGCAGAGCTCTTGTTTTTCCAATAGCGCACCAAGCAGAGCAGTTTTCTGCTTAGTGTCACATAGTATGGTACCAAGTAAAATTTTATTTGAAGACAATAATTCGAATGATCTAGACAAAATGCATGTGGATGTTGGTAATCATGGAGATGCTCAAAGTTGCTAATCAGATCAGGTGTGACCATGGGTATCTCAGGATTTTCTTAACAGTGTATACTATGGTAATTACAAACTACCAACTCATGTTTAAACTCTAGGATAGAACTTTCTCATGTAAGAATAGGATCTGAGAAGGTTTTCTTTTTCATGATATGCTTTCATGCTCCAAAGTTACTCACTTTGTGAATCAACCACCTGCTGGTTAGCATCTTCTTGTAAGAACAGAATTTTATTTTCCTCAGGGTAACTACGAAAGAAACTTGTATTTGCAAAATAAAAAGTCCTTGATGGGCTGACCTCCTACTCTCATGCCCTGTGATCACGTTCTCTGTCTGCTCTTCCCGCCCTCCACCCACCACCTCAGTCCATCTGCCCATCACTCACCCTGGTTGGTGGCATTCTTCTACACAAAGGTTCTTAACATTTTTATGTATGGCATGAACTCATTTGGAAGTCTAGTGAAGCTTATTTGTCCCAATTCAGAACGGGTTTTTTATTTCAATTATTTTGTAAAATTCTTATGTCAGAATTATTAGGAAAACATAAAATGTATACAATTTGAGTCAACAAATTATAATTGTTTCAAATACATAGTTGAATTACCTTGTAGTTACACTAATATTTATTATTAACATGTCAGAAACACTAGGATATAAAATATCCAGTCTAGTTATTTAGTTGATTTTAATAAGCAAGCTGGAGCAACAGTGTACTAATCTAATCAGCTATTTGATAATTATTGTGGGTAAGTAGAGTTCATAAAATAGAACAATGTTTTTTAAAACCATAACATATCTAGGTATATATGAAAACAAAGGAAGGCAATTATTAAAATTTCTAAAAATAACAAATTTCAGATTAAAAATATACGTCCTTTTTATTAATACATTAAATAGCAAGACCCTGCAGGAAATCTAATTACTATAATCATATTCAATAAATGATGAGTTAATGATATTTTGACATTTAATGACTATAATGTGACAAGAAAATGCCATGGCTTTTACTGGCCACCAAGACACAGGCCCATCAACACAAATGAGGTCTGGTGTTCTCATTCATAGAAACACTTAATATCAGTTAGATGCTAGTGAAAACAGGAACGTGGCATCTTTCCCAGTGGGCTCCTGAATGAAAATCCCCTGTTAATTGTTTATTACACTTAGGTGTCCCCTCAAAAGCTTTTGGGGACCCATTTTCTGTATTCGTACTACCTTTCTCAGTCCTCAGAGGCCAGAATACATTTGCCTTGACCACAGCACCTGGCCCAGTATGTTGCCATTTTATTATTAACTTATCAATAATTTCATGAAGTATGCATTTCACATATATATGTAAAACACTATATTCTCATTGTCAAAATTTGAACAACATCAAGAAAGCCAAAAATCCTGTTGACCGTATGGCCTCCACCTATGCCCTGCAAACTACCCATCCTAAACACATTTTCTTTTTCTAAAGTAACAACTATTACAACTTTTGTTTGTTTCCTTTCCACTCTATGTCTTAGGCATTTACACGCACACAACCATACACGCATATTTACATATATATACATAAATATGTATAGGGGATTGTTTGTGTATTTGAGAAGCTTTTATAATGATCTAGAATAGAACAACAAATGCCCGTATCCAAAACACCCAGAATTAATAACTATTAACATAATATTTGTTCAAGATCTTTCAAGGAATGATGTATTACAGATAAAGGTAAATCCTCTTAAGCTCTGAGATGCCTCAAATTTAATTTCCCTGTTTAGCTTTACCTTCAAGAGGGGAAAAAAAAAGTTTAGTGCATTTGTATAAAATAAATATGTGTACACTATATATTTACTATATATCATACATCTATTTTTATATATGTACATGTAGATGTACTTAATATATAGTTTTGATAGTTTCTGAATTTTCATGTTATATCATTGTGTATATATCATACTGTACTGTTTTTTTTCACTCAATTATGATGTTTTATACATTGACCCATATTTCTATTTAATATCATTTATTTGTATAACAGAATCATATAGTGTCCTATATAACTATACCACATTTTATTCAATCATCTAACTATAGATATTTTGCCACTTTAAACATCCTAACTATTATAAATGGTGCTGCAGTAAGATTCCTCCTAGATATTTCTGTCAGAATGTGACAAAGTTTCCTTTTGCTGAACTGGAATATATAAGTTTGGATATGCTTGTTCCCAATTTTATCAGAATATGTCAATTTATTTTTAAAGTGTGTCTACTTAAATTCTCAGCTGTTGAGGATGATACTCTTATTTCCCCAAATGTTTGTTAATGTCAGAATTTTTAAAATTTGATGACATTATTGAGATATCATTGAAGTAAATAACACATGTTTGAATACTATAATTTGAATGATTTTGACACTTGTATGTGCATATCAAATCAACCACAGAACCAAGAAAATGAACATTTCTATTATCACTAAAATTTTTTGAACCCATATGTAATGTATTTTCCATTCCAGCCCTGTTCTAAGAAAAAAAAATTGACCTGCTTTCTGAAAAAATAAGTTAATTGATATGGTCTAGAATTTTATATTCGTGGAACCATGGACTCTAAACTCTTTGTTTCTTGGCTTCTTTTATTCAGTGTAAGGATTTTGAGATTCATACTCTGTATTTCAATAGCTAGTTCCTTTTAATCATGGAGTAGCCAGTCACCTATTCATGAACATTTGAGTTCATTACAATTTGGGGTCATTACAAATGAATCTTCTAGGAACATTCATATACAAGTCATTATTTATATATCATACATATATTTGTTTCCTGTTCTCATGGTAAAGAATGAGAAAGAGAATGGCCGAGTCACAAGCTAGGAGTATATTTAATGTTTTAAGAAACAAACAATTTGCAAAGTAGTAGTACCAATTATGTCCCCACCAGCAGTATATTAGAGTTCTAGCTACTCCAAACACTTGCCAATATGTAGCATGCTCATTCTTTTTCATCTTAGTAAATTTAAAATTAAATGAATGTGTACTGGTATCTCATTGTGATTTAATTTGCATTTCCCTGATAATTAGTAATATTTAGTATATTTTATATGGTTACTTTCCATGACAATCTGTTATATTCTAGGAATAAGTCTTTTGTCTCATATAGTACTCTAAATACTTTATACCAGTATGTAGCTTTTATTATTATTTTTTTAATTACTGGAAAGTATTTCAATGGCATTTTTTTTTAGATTTTATTTATTCATTTTTATTACGGAGAGAGGAGAGAAAGAGAGAGAGAGAAAGGAAAGAGATAGAAAAAACAGGGAGAGAAGCAGGAAGCATCAATTCCCATATGTGCCTTGACCAGGCAAGCCCAGGGTTTCGAACTGGCGACCTCAGCATTCCAGGTCAGTGCTTTATCCACTGTGCCACCACAGGTCAGGCTCAATGGCTTTTTTTTTTTAATTTTAGTGAGATCCAACTATTTTTTTCTCATTAAGCTTCATGATTTTTGTATTCTATCTAAGACATCCTTGCTTATGTCACAGTAGCAAAGATTGTTTTTTCATTTATTTTCTTTTAGGTGTTTATTTCTTTTAGATTTACAGTCAGATACTTTGGTTTCTCTTGCAGATTACATAAATCTTTCACCATTTCCTAAAGATTTAGTTAGGCCTGTGGTTCATTTATAACTCAGTTATTATAAGATTTTATTAGTTCTGGATATTCTAAATCAGTTGCATTTTAATATTTTTAGCAACAGCTTCTCAATGTATAATGTGCTGACACTTTGTCATTTATTAAATCATTAAAATAATTTAAAATTTTGCCATCCTAATTATAAGCATTCCAATTCACCGATTTGAAACCTATGAATTCTATTAGAATCCATAGATCTAACATTTATTAAGGTCTTCTTTGATTTTCTTAATGTTTTGTAGTTTTCAGTGTGAAAGATTTGGCCATGTTTTGTTAGATAGGTTTGTAAGTATTTTGTGGTTTTGGTACCATTATAAAGTATTTTTTTAAATTTGAATTTCCAATTGCTTTCTTTTGGTATATACAAATACAGTTTATATTTTATATAACTTTGAACCTGAAATCTTGCTAAATTTAATTTGTTGTCTTAGTAGTTATTTGTAAGCTCCCTGGGATTTTCTGCAAGTCCTTACAAATGGTTTATCTTCTTCATTTCCAATATTAGCACTTTCTATTTCTTTTTCTTGCCTTATTGCTATGCCTAAAATCTCTAGTACGATGTTGAATAGTCATGACAAGAGTAAGCATCATTGTCTTGTTTCCTATCTCAAGGGAAAAAAAGCAAGTCTTATATTTGCAAGTATAATATAAGCTCAAAAATTTTCATAGATGCCCTTTATTGTTGAGAAAATTCCACCCTATTTCTAATTTGTTGATAATTTCTATCTTGAATGGCTATTCAATTTATTCAAATGGTTTTAGTGCAACAATTGAAATAATCATATTTCAGTACCACATTTCAATTATAGGTTTTTTAAATGCTCATCCTTCTTTTATTAATATGGTGAATTGCATTGATTGATAATCAAAGGATAAACCAATCTTACATACCTGGGATAAAATTTACTTGTCAATGATGTTCTATCTTTTCTACTGTCATATTTGATTTGAATATGTTCAAAGACATTAGCATTTATGTTCATGAGCATTACTAGTTTTTATCTTTTTGTAAATTATTGTTTGTTTTTAGATATTGTATTTACACTGGCTTTATAAAATGACTTGGTTGCTGACCTCTATCACATTCTGAAAATAGGTGTGTAAAATTGGTGTTATTTTTTTTCAGTGTATGTTGGATAAATTTTACCAATGAAGCATCTGGACTTGAAGATTTACTTTCAAAAACTTTTAAATAACAAAAGTAAATCATTTGATAGTTATAAAGATATAAGACTTTTGTATCTATTTTAATATATTGTATTTTTTAATAAATTTTTATATATCTCCTAAGCTGTCAAATTAATTTACATAAATTGTTCATAGCATTCTCTTATTATTTCCTTTATGTCTAAGATCTGAGATAATTTTTTTTCATTCCTCAGGTCGACGCTTTATCCACTGCACCACCACAGGTCAGACTCATTCCTGATATTTGTGATGTGTTTCTCCTTCCCATCCCTGCTCTCACCATTTCTCTCTGTTTCTCTTTTAATCAGTCTAAATAAGTCAATCAAGTTTTTGATCTTTTAAATAAGGATGTATTGACTTTGTAAATTTTTTCATTGTTTTTCTGCTTTTCATTCTTTGTTTTGCTTTTTAAATTTGTTTTCTTCTACTTTTTTTTTTTTTTTTGTATTTTTCCGAAGCTGGGAACGGGGAGGCAGTCAGACTCCTGCATGCACACGACCAGGATCCACCCAGCATGCCCACCATAGGGTGATGTTCTGCCCATCTGGGGCATTGCTCTGTTGCAACCAGAGCCATTCTAGCGCCTGAGGCAGAGGCCATGGAGCCATCCTCAGTGCCTGGGCCAACTTTGCTTCAATGGAGCTTTGGCTGCAGGAGGGGAAGAGAGAGACAGAGGGGAAGGAGAGGGGGAGGGGTGGAGAAGCAGATGGGCGCTTCTCCTGTGTGCCCTGGCCAGGAATCGAACCCGAGACTCCGCACTCCAGGCCGACACTCTACCACTGAGCCAACCGGCCAGGGCTTCTTCTCCATTTTTGGATAACTTTTTTCCAAGTCCTTAAGGTTAAGATTTATGCCTTTAATTTTACATCTTTTTCTTTTCTTTTCTAATACAAGCACATAAAAATGCAAATTCCCCCAAGCACAGCTTTAACTTCAACCTACAAATCTTGTCAGGTTTTATTTTTCATTGTCATTGATTTTAAAGTATTCAAATCCTATATTATTCATTCTCTGCCATTCATTATGATTTTATCTGCACTTTTCAGCTTCTTTTTTATTTCTCTCTGATGACATTGGCCTCTTTTCTGTTGTTCAACCTGTCTTAAGTTCACCACTCTCATTTTAGTGTTTTTTTGCAAGAATTGTTCCCCTCTTCCTTCCAACTGAAATCCTATGTCCACAATGATGGGTTTCTATTTTCACCTTCCTGCAAAGATCTAACTCTCCTGTCAATCTAATGACAAAATATCAATCATGTTACCCACTTTCATTTCTGTTGTGGCATTTATAACTTGATGTAATCATGCTCACTTCTTGGTGTGTTTATTTACTTTCTGTTTTCTCAACTAGAATATCTAGTCTATTAAAAAATTAACCTTATACATTTTGCTCACTTGCATATCCACACAATGCTGGAATGTAGGGACTCAGTAATTATTTGTTAAGTGTATTTTCTTATTTAATCTCCAAAACAACCTTATAAATTAGCCACTATTATTTTCATATTTTATTTATTTTATTTTTAAGATTTTATTTAATCATTTTACAGAGGGGCATGAGCAGGAAGCATCAACTCCCATATGTGCTTTGACCAGGCAAGCCCAGGATTTTGAACTTGCGATCTCAGTGTTCGAGGTCAATGCTTTATCCACTGTGTCACCACAGGTGAGACCTTATATGCATATTTTCAAAGATAAGAAATATGTTGTTTGTGGAAGTTACACAGCAGGGTTATTAAAATGCATAGTCAAAATTTGAATGTATGTCTGTCTGGCTCCAGATCCTGAATTCTTACATATTGGGCAATGGAGCCCCTTAATAGATATCAAGAATAACAAGACAGAGTACTCTTTGATGGAAGAAAAAAATAATGTTGATATGGATATGTTCCACTTCAGATGATTGTGGACTATATCATTGCATGATAGGTATGGAATGGGATGTCAACACAATTAGATGACATCTTTTGCAACTCTCAGAATGACATGTGAGCATGAATGAGGAAGTTCAGACACTGGCAAAGTAAATAAATGTCAACATATTACAAAACAGCTTACTCTTAACATTGTAATAATTAGCTATAGTAGTTACAAGTCAAACTAAGTTATTTCTCAATGGCTTAATATGAACAAAGTGGAGACAAATGCCTCCATTTGTGTCTGGTTTGTTTTTATTAGGAGCTGGAGCACGTGTAAGGAACACATCACAGCTTCAGCAGGGCAATTCTCTAGAACTTAGCCTTCATTATGAAAATATAGAGCTATCTTCCTTTTGAAATTACATTTCTACTTTGTGATTTAATAGGAGCTATTTCATTAATTTTTTTTAAGTAAAAGACCTATTTTAGGAAAAAATAAACACTGACCCTAAAAATAGGTTATTTAATTACCCTGCAACACAGTGATGGCGCGGTAGGAAGCGATACCGAAAATCTCCCCATAAACTCAACAAGTTCTTCAACCAGAAACAGAAAAACCTATCCTTGGAGTCTTCAGATGCTTCACAACACACCCGAAGGTAGGATCGAGCGAAAGATTGGCTAAATATATGGTCAAACTCCGGGGGAAATAAGGAGTAAGAAATGCTCCGCCTTCCTCTCTAATCCAAACAGGATGGCTTTCACTGAGAACTGAGAATATAGAAACTAAGGCGGGCATAGGGAGTGAATAGTTCCAGGCTGTGGTACAAACAGCCAAACCAGGCTGTGGCACGGAGATCCAAGCCGTGGAAAAACCTGGGCAATTCAAGCTAACACGCACGCGCCAAACCCAGACAAAGAAAGACAAGTGGGGCAGCCATTTTCCGCATCTCCTGGTTGGCGTGGTTAGTGGGCAAGAGATTCCTACGAACACTTCAGGGGTGGGCACCGCCCGTGCTAACCCACAGAGAAGCAGAGTCAGAGGCCTCTGTGTGGGCAAAAAGCAGCATCTCCTAGGAGCCCCAGCGCCCTGAGGGGACCGGGCACAGGGAGGGAGCTGGAGCCAACTCCAACGGCGGAACTTTTCTGTGCGGGAGGAGGGCTTTCGCGGAGCGAGAGGCGTCCCGCCCTATCCTCATAATCTGGTCAGTGCGCACGCACGCAGAGTGGGCAGGAGATTCCTCCGAACTCCTCAGAGGTGGGCGCCCGTATTTTCCCTCAGAGGACCAGAGTCAGAGGCCTGTGAGCGGGCCAGGAGCGGAAGCCCCAGCGCCCTGGAAAAGCCGCACGGGGACAGAGCGAAAGCCAATTCCAACCCAGTAACTTTTCCGTGTGGGCAGAGGGCTTTCTCGGAGTGAGAGGCGTCCCGCCTGAAACTCATAATCAGGTCAGTGCGCACACAGGAAGAGTGGACAGGAGATTCCTCCGAACTCCTCAGAGGTGGGTGCCCGTGTTTTTCCCACAGAGGAGCAGGTCTGTGAGAGGGCCAGGAGCGGAATCTCAGGCAGCCCTAGCCCCTTGGGAAAGCCGCACGAGGATAGAGCGAAAGCCAATTCCAAAGCTCGATCTTTTCCGTGTGGGTAGGGATTTCACTCGAAGTGTGACCTGTCTGGTCTGACATCCTGGTGGGTTCGCACGGAGAGTGGGCTAGAGATTCCTCCAAACGCCTCAGGAGTGGGCACTCTAGTTATCCCACAGAGGGGCAGAGCCAGAGGTCTTTGAGTGAGAGGAAGCCACGCTTGATTATGCTGGCAGGTCTGACTGACTGAGCCTTACTCAGAGCCCTGTGCTTAGTGGGAATAGAGTGGGGAGTTGCCAGCTCTTTGAGACTCTTACTATCCAGGCAGAGGCAGCAGCAACCCCATAGCTGGATTATCAGGCTTCTAATTGTGGAAGGAAAGACTAGGAGAAAGGCTCCAGGAACACTCTCACAGTGAGAGATCCTCTCACTGTTGGAGCCTATAAACACTAATGAACCTCGACTGCCAACGAGACTGAAGCCCAATACATGATATTACCATAGAGAATTATCAACTGCAAACCTCTTCCAGAGCGTGCCACAGGGGCAGAACCCGGGGTACAAAGTCACCGACCAGAAAGACAGAAAAGAAAAAGCAAGATGACAACCTCTCAAAATCAAGAATAATCTGCAGATTTTATAACCTATCCCATTGTATTATATTTGTTCGTCTGTGTCTCTTTTCTTCATTCTTGATTTTTTTTTTCTACTCAATTTGGTCATTTAATTCTCTCTCAGTCTTACTCTCGCCTCTCTTTGAACTACACTACCCATAAGTGTTACATCTCCCATTATCTTTTCTTTCCTCCTCCTTTCTCTCTTTGAGGGTTGCAATCCAAAACCCCTAACTCTCTCTTTCTCTCTCCTCCTTTTTCTTTTTTCTTCTTTAAGTTGTTCCATCTTTTCTCTCTCTCTCTCTCTCTTTTCTCCCTCTATATTAGTCTCTTCCTCTCTCCTTTACGTCTTCTCTCATTCAAACTTCAATAACGAACAAATTATCTTATCTGGGACTCAAACTTAAGTTTGTGGCATTTTGGAGGGTTTTTACTTCACCTTTTTAACACATTAGCAGTGCTCCCATCCCTGGCTCTCCATTTTATCTAGTTCTTGTTCCACTAAATACAATAGTAATTTTTTAATTTTCCACCCCTTTTTCCTGTTTCCCTCTTATTCCTCTCATCATAACTCTGAGTCAGCCAACACCTAAAAGCAAATCATTTTATTCTTGACCCAAATTTTTTCCTAATTTGCTTTTTGTGGGTCTATACTGCTCCCCCCTTTTTTATTTATAAAAATTTTTTTCTTGTATTTTTTTTCTTTTTTTTCTTTTTCCTTTACCCCTATATTATTACTTCTCCCCAACTCAGGCCCTCCACTACAGGTATTGTTTGTTCTATTTAGTACAATATAATTCACAGTTCATCACAAGATTTTCTCAAAAAAGAGGGGAGAGGAGAGGAGAGGAAAAAAGGAGGGGAAGGAATTATTCCCTTTTTTTCCTCAAATTTTTATCTTATTTTATTTTTCTTTATTTAATGATTAATTTTTTTTAAAAAAACGTGCAATTTTCTATTTTTATTTTTTTATCCTTTTATTCCTTATAAAATCTCATTAATACTATCAAGAAAACCACCCTCAGATGCCATTAAAGAAGAGAAAATCGAATATCATGGAAAAAAAGAAAGAGAGGTAACACAGAGAGATGAGGAAAAATCTATGGAGAAAAAATTTAAGATATTGGAAACCTTGGAGTTAAACGACAGAGAATTTAAAATAGAAATTCTAAAAATACTCAGAGATATACAAGAAAACACAGAAAGGCAATTTAGGGAGCTCAGAAAACAACTAGATGAACACAAAGAGTATATCTCCAAGGAAATTGAAACTATAAAAACAAATCAAACAGAGATGAAAAACTCAATTCATGAGCTGAAAAATGAGGTAACAAGCTTAGCTAATAGAACAGGCCAGATAGAAGAGAGGATCAGCGAAATAGAACACAAGCAACTTGAAGCTCAACAAAAAGAGAAAGAAAGAGATTCAAAAATTTAAAAAAATGAAATAGCCCTACAGGAATTATCTGACTCCATCAAAAAGAATAACATAAGAATAATAGGTATATCAGAGGGAGAAGAGAGAGAAAATGGAATGGAGAACATACTCAAACAAAAAATAGATGAGAACTTCCCAAGCCTCTGGAAAGAACTAAAACCTCAAATTCTAGAAGCAAACAGAACTCCAAGTTTTCTTAACCCCAACAAACCTACTTCAAGGCACATCATAATAAAATTGGCACAAACCAACTGCAAAGAAAAAATTCTCAAGGCAGCCAGGGAAAAGAAGAATACAACATATAAAGGAAGGCCCATTAGATTATCATCAGATTTCTCAACAGAAACTCTACAAGCTAGAAGAGAGTGGACCCCAATATTTAAAGTCTTGAAAGAGAGGAACTTTCAGCCACGAATACTATACCCATCAAAGCTAACCTTCAAATATGAAGGAGAAATAAAAACATTCACAGATACAGAAAAGATGAGAGAATTTATCACCAGAAAACCCCCACTCCAGGAAATACTAAAGGGGGTTCTCCAATCAGATACAAAGAATAAAAACAACAACAACAACAACAAAGCCACAAGTAAAAGCTCCAAGAAGAACATAACAAAACCAACTTTAAACTGTGACAACAATAAGAAAGGAGGGGAGAGGATGAAGATTAACAGTAGCAAAGGGCGATGGAGGGCAAAAGTACTCACAAAATAGTTCGCTACAATGAACAGGGTAGGGACCCTTTTCATTACTTAATGGTAACCACCATTAAAAAAACCACCACAGAAGCACATGATTTTAAAAAGTTAGCAACAGAGGAAAGATGTATGGAACACAACCAAATAAAAACAAAAGATAGAAAAACGAAAGAGAAGAATCAAACAAGGCACAAAACTAACAGAAAGCAATCTATAAAATGGCAATGAGGAACTCACAAGTGTCAATAAGTACTCTAAATGTAAACGGATTAAACTCACCAATAAAAAGGCACAGAGTAGCCAAATGGATCAAAAAAGAAAATCCAACTGTATGCTGCCTATAAGAAACTCATCTAAGTAACAAGGATAAAAACAAATTCAAAGTGAAAGGCTGGAAAACAATACTCCAAGCAAATAACATCCAAAAAAAAGCAGGCGTAGCAATACTCATATCTGATGATGCTGACTACAAGACAGGAAAAGTACTCAGAGACAAAAATGGCCATTTCATAATGGCTAAGGGGACAGTGAATCAAGAAGACATAACAATTCTTAATATATATGCACCAAACCAAGGAGCACCAAAATATATAAGACAGATACTTATTGACCTTAAAACAAAAACTGACAAAAATACAATCATACTTGGAGACCTCAATACACTGCTGACGGCTCTAGATCGGTCATCCAAACAGAGAATCAACAAAGACATAGTGGCCTTAAACAAAACACTAGAGCACCTGGATATGATAGACATCTACAGGACATTTCATCCCAAAGTGACTGAGTATACATTTTTCTCCAGTGTACATGGATCATTCTCAAGAATTGACCATATGCTGGGCCACAAAAACAACATCAGCAAATTCAGAAAAATTGAAGTTGTACCAAGCATATTTTCTGATCATAAAGCCTTGAAACTAGAATTCAACAGCAAAAAAGAGGGAAAAAATCCCACAAAAATGTGGAAACTAAACAACATACTTTTAATGTTGGTCATTTAATGTTGGTCATTAAATGACCATTTAATGAATGGGTCAAAGAATAAATAAGTTCAGAGATCAAAAGATATATACAGACAAATGAAAATGATAATACAACATATCAGAATCTATGGGATGCAGCAAAAGCAGTGATAAGAGGGAAGTTCATATCACTTCAGGCATATATGAACAAACAAGAGAGAGCCCAAGTGAACCACTTAACTTCCCACCTTAAGGAACTAGAAAAAGAAGAACAAAGACAACCCAAAAGCAGCCGAAGAAAGGAGATAGTAAAAATCAGAGCAGAAATAAATGAAATAGAGAACAGAAAAACTATAGAAAAAATTAATAGAACAAGGAGCTGGTTCTTTGAAAAAATCAACAAAATTGACAAACCCTTGGCAACACTTACCAAGGAAAAAAGAGAAAGAACTCATATAAACAAAATCCAAAACGAAAGAGGAGAAATCACCACGGACATCGTAGATATACAAAGAATTATTGTAGAATACTATGAAAAACTTTATGCCACTAAATTCAACAACCTAGAAGAAATGGATAAATTCCTAGAACAATACAACCTTCCTAGACTGAGTCAAGAAGAAGCAGAAAGCCTAAACAGACCTATTAGTAGAGAAGAAATAGAAAAAACCATTAAAAACCTCCCCAAAAATAAAAGTCCAGGCCCAGACGGCTATACCAGCGAATTTTATCAAACCTTCAAAGAAGACTTGGTTCCTATTCTACTGAAAGTCTTCCAAAAAATTGAAGAAGAAGCAATACTTCCAAACACATTTTATGAGGCAAACATAACCCTTATACCAAAACCAGGCAAGGATGGCACAAAAAAAGAAAAGTACAGACCAATATCTCTAATGAATACAGATGCTAAAATACTAAACAAAATACTAGCAAATCAAATACAACAACATATTAAAAAAATAATACATCATGATCAAGTGGGATTCATCCCAGAATCTCAAGGATGGTTCAACATACGTAAAACGGTTAACGTAATACACCATATCAACAAAACAAAGAACAAAAAGCACATGATATTATCAATAGATGCAGAAAAGGCTTTTGATAAAATACAACACAATTTTATGTTTAAGACTCTCAACAAAATGGGTATAGAAGGAAAATATCTCAACATGATAAAGGCCATATATGATAAACCATCAGCTAACATCATACTAAATGGCACAAAACTGAAGGCTTTCCCCCTTAAATCAGGAACAAGACAGGGTTGTCCACTCTCTCCACTCTTATTTAATGTGGTAGTAGAGGTTCTTGCCACAGCAATCAGACAAGACAAAGAAATAAAAGGCATCCATATCGGAAAAGAAGAAGTAAAGGTATCACTTTTTGCAGATGATATGATCCTATACATCGAAAACCCCAAAGAATCCACAAAAAAACTTCTAGAAAAAATAAGCCAATACAGTAAGGTCGCAGGATACAAAATTAACATACAGAAGTCAATAGCCTTTCTATATGCCAACAATGAAACATCTGAGAATGAACTCAAAAGAATAATCCCCTTCACGATTACAAAAAAATAAAATAAAATACCTAGGAATAAACATAACAAAGAATGTAAAGGACTTATACAATGAAAACTATAAACCATTGTTAAGGGAAATCGAAAAAGACATTATGAGATGGAAGAATATACCTTGTTCTTGGTTAGGTAGAATAAATATAATCAAGATGGCCATATTACCCAAAGCTATATACAAATTTAATGCAATTCCCATCAAACTTCCAATGACATTTTTTAAAGAAATGGAGCAAAAAATAATCAGATTTATATGGAACTATAAAAAACCCTGAATAGCCAAAGCAATCCTAAAGAAAAAGAATGAAGCTGGGGGCATTACAATACCTGACTTCAAACTCTATTATAGGGCCACGACAATCAAAAGAGCATGGTATTGGCAGAAAAATAGACACTCAGACCAATGGAACAGAATAGAAAGTCCAGAAATAAAACCACATATATATAGTCAAATAATTTTTGATAAAGGGGCCAACAACACTCAATGGAGAAAAGAAAGCCTCTTCAACAAATGGTGCTGGGAAAACTGGAAAGCCACATGCAAAAGAATGAAGCTGGACCACAGTTTGTCCCCCTGTACTAAAATTAACTCAAAATGGATCAAAGATCTAAACATAAGACCTAAAACAATAAAGTACATAGAAGAAGACATAGGTACCAAACTCATGGACCTGGGCTTTAAAGAGCATTTTATGAATTTGACTCCACAGGCAAGAGAAGTGAAAGCAAAAATTAATGAATGGGACTACATCAGACTAAGAAGTTTTTGTTCAGCAAGAGAAATTGATAACAAGATAAACAGACAGCCAACTAATTGGGAAATGATATTTTTAAACACCTGCTCAGATAAGGGCCTAATATCCAAAATATACAAAGAACTCATAAAACTCAACAACAAACAAACAAACAATCCAATAAAAAAATGGGAAGAGGATATGAACAGACACTTCTCCCAGGAAGAAATACAAATGGCCAACAGATATATGAAAAGATGCTCATCTTCTTTAGTTATTAGAGAAATGCAAATCAAAACTGCAATGAGATACCACCTCACACCTGTTAGATTAGCTATTATTAACAAGACAGGTAATAGCAAATGTTGGAGAGGTTGTGGAGAAAAAGGAACCCTCATCCACTGTTGGTGGGAATGTAAAGTAGTACAACCATTATGGAAGAAAGTATGGTGGTTCCTCAAAAAACTGAAAATAGAACTACCTTATGACCCAGCAATCCCTCTACTGGGTATATACCCCAAAAACTCAGAAACATTGACTTGTAAAGACACATGCAGCCCCATGTTCATTGCAGCATTGTTCACAGTGGCCAGGACATGGAAACAACCAAAAAGCCCATCAATAGATGACTGGATAAAGAAGATGTGGCACATATACACTATGGAATACTACTCAGCCATAAGAAATGATGACATCGGATCATTTACAGCAAAATGGTGGGATCTTGACAACATTATACGGAGTGAAATAAGTAAATCAGAAAAAACCAGGAACTGCATTTTTCCATACGTAGATGGGACATAAAAGTGAGACCAAAAGACATTGATAAGAGTGTGGTGGTTACGGGGGGAGGGGGGAGAGGGAGAGGGAAGGGGGAGGGGGAGGGGCACAAAGAGAACTAGATAGAGGGTGACAGGACAATCTGACTTTGGGTGATGGGTATGCAACATAATTGAACTTTAAGATAACCTGGACATATTATCTTTGAATATATGTATCTTGATTTACTGATGTCACCCCATTAAAAATAAATACAATAAAAAAAATAATAATAATTACCCTGCATGTGCCTTTGAGATTTAGTTGCCAAAACTTTTCAGTTCTCTAATGCAATTTGTGTTGCATCAAGAGAGGCTTTAGTACCTGACCAGGTGGTGGTGCAGTGGATAGAGCATCCACCTGGGACACTGAGGACCCAAGTTACAAATGCCAGATGCCAGCTTGAGTGCAGGCTCACCAGCTTAAGCACAGGGTTGCTGGCTTGAGCATGGGATCAAAGACATGATCCCAAGGTTGCTGGCTTGAGCCTAAGGTCACTGGCTTGAGAAAGAGATCACTGGCTCAGTTGGAGCCTCTGGTCAAGGCACATATAAGAAAGCAATCAATGAATAATTAAAATGATGCAACTATGAGTTGATGCTTCTCCTCTGTCTCCCTTCCTGCCTCTGTCTCTCTCTTTTCTTGTCTGTCTGTCTCTCAAAAAAAATTTAAAAAAAATCTTTTTCAATTTTGATTTCTACTGCTCTGAGACTGAAGAAAATTTAAAAGAAGGCCTGTTATTTAATAGAGGAGAGTTTTGTTTAGAGTCAAAACTTTTGACCTTTTCACTAATAGGTATAAAGGAAATTGCAAGTCAGATAAGAGTTATTCTAAACCAGAACTAAAACTAACATGAAATTAAATTATGGCCAGAGGCACAGGCTGAAGAAGCTGTAGCAGGCAGAACAAGGTCCATGTGAAAGAACAGGATGGGTCTCATCCCAGCTCAGCCAGTGCCTGCAGCTATGGGCAAGGCTCTTCTCTCTGACTTCAACTCCCTTGTCTGTCTGGAAGTTGTCTATCCCCATAAGGTATCACTAGATTCCTTCTGGGAAGTAAAAATTACAGGAATCAAGGTGACTAATTCTCTAGTTAGACTGTCATGAGAGACATAGGTATATTTTAATGCACATTCACCCATAATGATAATGATGCCAGCACTTTTTGTATTAGAAACTTTGTACCGTGGATATCAAGGTCCAACTGGGGAGAATACAACAGAGCTTTTGCCAATTTGCCTTCAAATAAGGTCCATTATTGCAATGACACTCTTGTATATACCATGAGCCCCCTTGCCCTTCTCTCAGTCCTTACCTGGGAAAGCTACAGCTCTCTAGGTATGCCTCTCTGTATCGAACCAACTAACTTTGGTTCAATAAAACTATGCTAAGTAGACTCTAAGTGCCTGAATTCTAACTTCATGCAGGCCATTATTAAGTTCTAATACAAATTGATTCCTGTTACTATTCTCCTAGATAACTATTTTACAACTTCTCTTTCCTCAAACTTCCAACACTTCCTATACCACCCCCACTCCCAGCTTACAGTATAGAATTCATTTCACTCACAAAACAGAAACAATCAGTTGAACCCTCCCCATGCTCTGACCACTACATCTACAACAAAATCACCTTTGTGTCTGTAGACTCCTCCTTCATGTCACTCGCGGTGGATGTGCTGTGCGTGTGCATAAGGACAATCCCGACAGTGGTGCACCGGAACTCATTCTTCCTCACCTCCTCGAGGTCATGGCTGTCCCAGCATTCAGAAATCATCACCTTTTATTTTTTATTGGATCGTGGAAATGTGCTGTAATAACTCTCAATGTAAAAACCAACAGGAAATTCTCCTTTGACACCAGTTTCTGACTCCTTATAAAAAATCTTCTCCAAAAACATCCAACTGTACATACATTATATCCTCAAATCCATCTTCTCTCATTCCACTTGAACCTAATCTGATCAAGCTCTCAACTCATTGGTCCACTGATACTGTTCAATTTACAAACTCGCATCTTACTTCACCTGCCAGTTCTGTCTGACAATGAATCAACCTCGTCTTGAGACTCACTTATATTCACTTAGTTTCAGTGATATTTCTCTCACTTGGTTCACTTTCTACATCACAAGAAGCTTCTTTTCATTCCCCTCCATTAATTTCTGCACATAGTATGATCTTTACCCAGTAGAAAGTCTCGGGTGTCAACCCTCAGACTTCTGTTGCATCTATAATCTTTCCCTAAGTGATCTTTTCCAAATCCAAGGTTTTAAATATCATTTCCAGTCTGGCAACTCTCGAGTTAATATTGTAGGAACAAGCCTCTCCCTAGGACACTAGACTCATAAACATAACTACCTAGCAGACACCTACACTTCGATGACTCATAAGGACTTTGATGTTTCTAAAAGTGGCCATCCTATTTCTCCTCCCTGTCCTCTCAGACTTGATTCTCTTGCCATCTTCTTCACCTCATTTAATGGCAATTCAAACTGTCTAGTTGCTCAGACCAAGACAGTCCTGAATCCTCTATTTCTAGTCTACTCTATACCAAGGCAAATATCTTCTGAAAATACACAGAATTGAACTACTATTCAATACCATTGTCATTACACCCTTCTTCAAGCCACTGTCTTATCTCATCTGAATTCTTTCCATACTTTTCCAGTTTTCTCTCTGCTAAATCTTTGTCCTACTAAGATCTATTTTTACCCAAAGGTAAAGTGAGCATATCATTCTTCAAATTCTCCAATGATAGTCCATCCTATGGAAACTAAAAGCTACCATATTTACCATGGCCTGGAAGGCACCACATGATCTGGTCTCTATTAACTCTCGCTACACCATGTCTTACAAGTGCCCCATGGGCTTTAGTGAAACTTGACTGTTTCTTCTCCTTGAACATTCCAGATACAGTCCTAACCCAGGTTATGCACTTTCTGTTTCTTCTGCTAGGAACATTCTTTCCCATAATGGTGGCAGCGTGCTTGGCAAAATCTTCCTTTTATATCACTTACATCTGAACCTTAGGAAGAAAGTTAGATATGTGTTCTTCTTTTGGCACCTGGAAGTCTTTGATTCCATCCTGGACACGAGTAAGGAGCAGAGTGATGGTATTGGATGAGCTTAAATTCAGGGAAACCCACAGACTGGTAAATAAGCTGTGGTTGAAATTCTGCACGTATGGTTTGCAATATTCTACTTACAACTCCAGTTCCCAGTGCATTGGTATGCAAAATAAAATAAGTTAGTAAACATATGAAGTCTCCATCTACTTTGTGTAATGTGAAATTCATACATTAATAGTTCATTGTAAACTAAAAAAAACCAAAACCCAAAACCCAACTGTATTCTGGTGGAGAAGACAAACATATAAGGTCACTGCAAGGCTACAACTAAATACAGTACCAAAGTATGCAGGAGATGTAAATTATGTAAAACAGCGTAGGAGAAATGTGGGCCATAGATACATTCCTGGGGATTACGGAATTGAAACAAGTGGGAAAGATTCTGAGCAGCAGAAATAGATGGAGAAGTCAGAATACAAACCAGGGACTATGCGTCTAAAAGAACATGTAGCCTCATATTCCTGAGATTATTCTCAAGACAAACAAGGCTTTCAGATTTTAAAACCTCTTGCTCATAGATCCATAAATACAGTTCTAGATATGAACAGATTTCAATTAATATCAAAGGTTGTCATGAAGACTCTTGGGACTCCCTTGCAGTAGGAGCCCCTAGAAAGCAGCCACAGTTCTGAAGTCTTCTATCTCTACTAATTGTAATAACACCCTCAGCACCTATACACACATAAAGAGAAACAGACACAGGTACCCCTCCTCTAAGAAGAGGCCTTTTACCTGGATTTGGGAGATTTATGTGTTTTACAGACTTAGAAATCTGTCCCCAGGATTTCTCCAACCATTGTAGCAAATCTGTTCTACAGCTTGTGTGAGCATTTTTTTAAATATAATTTAAGTTTGCATACAGTAAAATTAATTTTCACTTTTTGTATTATATACTTTTGAAATTGTTCTAACTCCAGATTTATGTATCCACTGCCACAATCTAGATACAAAACAGTTCCTAGATTTCAAAATTTGCTTTCTGTTGTCCTTTATGCCAAGAAACCACTCCCCCACTTCTAAACCCTGGCAACTATGAATCTGTTTTCTATCCCATAGATTTGTTTTTAAAAGAATGCCTTATAAATGGAATCATAGAGTATGCAACCTTCTGATACTGGCTTCTTTACCTTGGCAAAATAACTCTGAGATCCATCCATGTTGTTGCATGTAACAAGAATTTGTTCCTTTTTATTGTGAAATAGTATTTTATTGCACAGATATATCACAGTTTGTGTATTCATTTATTGGTTGAATGACGTATTAAGTCAAAGAGTACAAATGTCCAGCTTTAAGATAAATATGTTCTGGAGATCTAACACACAGCATAGTAATTATGGTTAATAATACTGAATTATACACTTAAAAGTTGCTAAGAGAGTAGATTTTAAATGTCCTCACTACAGAAGAAGAAATAGTAATTATGTGACATGATACAGATAACACTATGCTGACAATAATTTTGCAATATAATATAAGTATATCAAATCAACATGTTGTATACCTTAAATTTATACAATGTTATATGTCAGTTATATTTCAGTAAAGCCAGGGTGGGGGGAAGGAGATAAGGGCTTTTTCCAGTATTGGGAGACTAGAAATATAGCTGCTATACACATTTTTATACAGGTTTTTGGGTAAACATGTTTCCCTTTGTTTAGGGTAAATACTTAGGGAAAACAGCACGTACTGGGCCATCTAGAAAGTGCATGTTTATAAGGCATTTCCGAATTGTTTTCTAGAGTGGCAAAGAATTTGAGTTGATCCACATTCTTGCTGTCTGTCAATAGGTACTGTGTGTGTGTTTATTTCCTCTTTTAACCGTTCTAGTACTTGTGCAAGGATATCTCAATGTTCTAATTTGCATTTTAACTTGATGTTGACTATCTTTTCACATGCTTATTTGCCATTGATACATAATCTTTTGTGGCAAGTCAGTTTAAATATTTCTCCCAAATTTACTGATTTACTCGATTTATTGTCAAAATTTGAGAATCCTTTGCAAATTCTAAATACAAGTCTTGTTGGATATGAAATTTATAAATACCTTTTCCTAGTTTGTAACTTGTCTTTTCATTCCCTTTCTCTCTCTTTTTTTATTTTTCTCTTTTTTTTCTTAATCCTTCTACCACTCCCCACCCAGTCCCCCCACTCACACCCAGCAGCTGTCAGCTTGCTCTCTATCTGAGTCTGTCTCTTTTGCTTGTTAGTTTGTTTTGTTCATTAGATTCCACATATGAGTGAAATCATATAGGACTTGTCTTTCTGTGATGGGCGTTTTCACTTAGCACAATACTCTCCAGCTCCATCCACACTGTCATAAACAATAAGGTTTCCTTCTTTTTTTTTTTTTTTTTTTTTGGTATTTTTCTGAAGCTGGATAAGGAGAGGCAGTCAGACAGACTCCTGTATGCACCCAACCGGGATGCACCCAGCATGCCCACCAGGGGACGATGCTCTGCCCATCTAGGGCGTTGCTCTGTTGCAACCAAAGCCATTCTAGCACCTGAGGCAGAGGCCATAGAGCCATCCTCAGCGCCCGGGCCAACTTTGCTCCAATTGAGCCTTGGCTGTGGGAGGGGAAGAGAGAGACAGAGAGGAAGGAGAGGAGGGGGGTGGAGAAGCAGATGGGTGCTTCTCCTGTGTGCCCTGGCCAGAATCAAACCTGGGACTTCTGCATGCCAGGCTGACGATCTACCACTGAGCCAACCAGCCAGAGCTGGTTTCCTTCTTTTTTTTATGGTTGAGTAGCATTTTATCATTTTCTTAATGAAATATTTTACACATTAAGAGTTTTGAATTTTCACCAAGTGGAAATAATCAATTCTCTGGATAAATCACACTTTTGGTGGAATATAAGAACTTTGCTTAACCCGAGGTCAAAAAGAGTTTCTGTTGTTATATACGTTTACATTTAGATCCATGATCCATCTTGAGTTTATAGATTCCTGTATAGATAGAGAGCTATAGGTTGAGTTTCTTTTATTCTTTCTTTTTTTCCAAATGAATGACCAATTGTTTAAACATTTTATTGAAAAGGGCTATTTTTTCTTTTTCTAATAGCTTTTGCACTATTGTCAAAAATCAATGGGTCATTGATGTAGAACTTTTCTGGGCCTTTTATTCTGTTCTATTGATCTAATTGTCACTTCATTTTTTATCTATTTGATCTTCAGAAGTTAAAATACAATTGGGAGCACATACATTAGATAACAGAAAGATTTTTCTTATAATAGCAGATTGCTTTGGCAATGCCCATTTAATGGTCTCTAAACTTGATTACATAACATATGTCCTCAAAGACATGAAAGCCACTTTAATCTTTATAAATGTTGTTATGTACAAACATGGCTTTCAATAAAGATAAACATTAATATTAAAATTGATAGACTATGTGCCTGATATCTTATTCCAAAGACAGCGCTTACATATTTGAAAGTTTTTGGGTAATGAATCAAGCATGGTAAAAATAAATAGAATTTTTGAGATAGCTATACCATATTATCTTGAGTTGTTAGTTAAAATAGAGGATTTCCCACTTTTAATCATTTGTTGATTAAGCCAGTCTAATACTCTCTGAAATTATCTTAAGAGCTGTGGGTAGGTAAATTTTTAGTGTATTGATTATCTGGATTATGATTTATTTTGTAGGAAGGTGCCATAGACTCCCATAGAGACAACCTAGAACAGATGCCTTTGAGCTGTAGAAAGACAACATGATAAAAACTTGTTCAGATTTGCAAATATTATTTCCCAGTTTATAGTTTAGAACATCCTTGTTACTTTGAGACACAGGCAACCAAAAATGTAGGAGACAGGATTAGAAATGGAAATGGAAGTGACAAAACAAATAATTATTAAAAATAGTTTGAAATGGCCCCAGTCCATGTCTGAAATTTGCATCCTGCTCAAGTTTTTTGGTTTCATTCCCCTCACTATGAGGCCAGGTACTAAGAAATTAATATGCACATACTTATTTAATCATACAACATTCATAGGAGGTAGTTGTGACATAAAAGTGCCTTTTTTAGATGAGCTAAGTGAAACAGAGAAAGGTTAAGTAACTTGACCAAGACTATGTTGTAAGAAAATAGTAGAAACACAATCCAAACTCGCTAACCTGTTTCCAGACTTTCTTCTTAATCTGATCTTTACAGATGTTAGACAATGGTAAGAAGAAACTATAATATAAATCATAAATCCATGATATTGTCTCCCAGAAATCCCTATGGTAAATGATATATTTGATAGAATTATACAAGGTATGCACCACAGGCAATAATTGAAAGCAAAATGCAATAAATAGGATATTTAGATTATGTATGAAAATATTGTATATGCTAGTATCTGTAACTAATTTAAAACTATTTTATGTTCAGTGGATGTTGATTCCCTTCTCCCTGTCCAAACTCTCCTCATCTTTAAAGATTGCCCTTTCTTAGCATAAAATAATTAAAGCATAGTATCCAGGCCAAACATCAAATACTTATGGAACAAAAGCTGAAAAATAAATTTGCAGGGTTAAATGAAAAAGAGAGAAATAATATCTTACCTGAATCATGTTTAACTATGATGGACAAGATGATTGAAAAATTATAGTTAGGGCAACAAGATATGGTGTCCAAATAATCTAACATCAGAACAAATCAAGCATCTGTTATTTTTATTGAATTTATTGGGATGACATTGGTTAACAAAATCATATAGGTTTCAGGGAAAAACCAAGACTATGTTAGATAAGTTTTCATCCAGGAGGGTCTGTTTCTAGTAGAATAGAGCCCTAGACATTAGACCAGACTTCTGAGACAAGACTTGGCTTTCTGGAGAGAAAGACCAGAAAGAGAGCAGAGAAGGGTAGTATGAACCAATGTATTTTCCGTTTCTTTGAAGCAGGTATAAAAATAAAGATAGGAATCTGAGACCTGAATTTGCATGACAACAATATAATTGAATATTTTTCTGAGACTCAGAGGTTAATTTTTTTATGGCTTTTTCATACCTAAGGGAGAAAAACAGAAATATGATCATGACCAAACTCACCTATTCCATAAGCCCATTTTTTTCACAATATGTGAGTGAGGAATGAGATTTACATAATGAACTGTTTATGGAAGCTGGAGTTCAACACTTAGAACTATATATTTTGCCAGTGTGGAAATCACTCTGAAATAAACAGTGTCAAAATTGAAGCTGAGAACTAGATAAAAAAAATCTGAAAACCATAAAGAATCCAGTGAGGCAGGAAAAACAGGCTGTAGCAAATCAAGAGGTGAAGGGAATTAGCTGCAACCTTGGTTGTAAATATTCAGCAATGGTGATAAATAAAAGACATCTATAAGAGATATATAATGTATTAGATTGCAAAATTAATTCCAGCCAGAAGCCATAGGAAGGGAGTAGGCCATTTACATAGCAACCAGAACTCAATTATAAGAACAAGTTAAGTATATTCAACTATGGCTTAAGTCCACATAACTAGATGTGTGTAGCTGCCTGAATTCCATTATTCTTTTTGTAATATATTTAGACCACAGCAAAGGGCACCAGCACCCACCCATACAAATCTTTTTTAAACTTATTTATTTCTATTTTTATTTTTTATTCAGTGAGAAGAAGGAAGAAAGAGACAGACTCCTGCATTTTCCCTTACTGGGATCCACCCAGAAATCCCACTAGGGGGGTAATGCTCAGTCCATCTGGGATATTGCTCCATTGCTCAGCAACCAAGCTCTTCTTAGCACCTGAGGCAGAGGCCATGGAGCCATCCTTAGCATCTGTGGCCAACTCACTCCAATAGAGCCATGGCTCTAGGAGGGGAAGAGAGAGAGAGAGAGAAAGAAGCAAGAGGGGAGGGATGGAGAAACAGATGGGTGCTTCTCCTGTGTGCTCAGACTGGGAATTGAACCTAGGACATCTACACACTGGGCTGCCATTCTACCACTGCTCCAATTGGCCAGAGCCTTCTTTAAACTTTTTATAAAAAGACAAAGAACCTGACCAGGCAGTTGTGCAGAGGATAGAGCATTGGACTGGGATACAGAGGACCCAGGTTTGAAACCCTGAGGTTACCGGCTTGAGCGCAGGCTCATCTGGCTTGAGTGTGGGCTCACCAGCTTGAGCATGGGGTTGCTGGCTTGAGCCCAGAGGTCACTGGCTTGAGCCCAAGGTTGCTGGTTTGAGCAAGGAATCACTAGCTCTGCTGTAGCCCCCCAGTCAAGGCACATATGAGAAAGCAATCAATCAACAACTAAGATGCTGTAATGAAGTATTGGTGCTTCTCATTTCTCTCCCTTTTTGTCTGTCCCTATCTGTCCCTTTCTCTGTCTCTGTCACAAAAAAAGAAAAAAAAAGACAAAGAAATCAACAAATAAAATGCCAAAAAGGATGAAGAAACAGCTCACAGAATTAGAAATTTAAAATAGATATAATTTTTTGTATAAAATATATACAATGAAAAGATAATGCTATGTTTTGCCTGCACTAACAACAATTCAAACATAATATCCATATGATGCTTTTTATAATGTTATTAATATGTATGCTTAAGGAATGTTATTTATATTATTTTTGCATTGTCTACTTTTTCTAGTATGTCCTGTAGTTTATTTTTATGTGAGTCATTGCTGTATTGTTGGATGTGTGCATATTATATAGTAACTCATATTGTTATTATTATATATGGCTTTATCATTATAAAGTATTCCTGTTTGTCACTCTTTATGTTTTTGGCCTCAATTCAACTTTGTCTGATATCAAAATCATGACTCTTGTTTTATCTGTTTAATTTGCAATTGCCTAGCTTATTTTTGTCTACTTTTTTATTTTAAAGACATCAGAACATCTTTGTCTTAGATGCATTTCTTGTATACAGCATGCCATGTGACTTTCTTTGCTAACTGTGATGGATTACATGTCGACACAGCATCATCAGCCTTACCTAACTTCCCTGCAAAGCATTGCCTGAATCCTCCTCTGGCCAGTTGTGGGTAAAAGACAGCCAGTAAGAGGAACTTGCATGAATTTAAAGGATCAAAATGAAAGAGAAGACATTATTCTGTTGCAACTGTTGCAACCAGACATAGGCGCCCAGAAGAAATTCTTTACAACTCTAGAATTACTGGCTTCTCCACTACAGTGTGAGATATTTGGAGAGGAATTCTCGGGTTCCGAAGAACTGCAGCAACTTCAGGTTTTAAAAAATTATTCACTTTGGTATTTTGGGTTGAGACTTCAGTGTTAACTTCTGGCTTTGAGGGAATTTTCTGATTTTCAGTAGTAGCTTCACTGATCTCTGCCCCTCCAGTTTTTCAAATAGATATTTAAGCTTTTTATTCTACATTAAAACAATTATATCTGAATAATTGTTGGCTACTACTGTCTTGACTATGTGTTGAGTAATTTGGCCTTTTGCGTTCTGCCATATTTTCCATTTTATATTCACCTTTAAATGTCACTTTGCTGTAGTGTCTTTTTCTTTATATCTCTGTCTTTCTCACTTTCAACCTTTTTCTCCCTCCTTTTCTTTCTGCATATTTTTAATATTTAGACAAGTCTGTATTTTTGCTAGTTATACATATACACTTATTTCTTTACATAATGCTCTCAATTTATTCTTTTTTCCCTCTTTATGAATATTGGTTCTCTTCTACTATATGCAGGTGTGTTAGGTAGAAGCTCTTCTTTTTCCTCCTTGGACTTAATTCAAGATGATATACTTTAACTCCTGATTTATATCCCTAAGGCACTCAGTAAACTCATTTGCTGCCCTCTTCTCTCCACATTCTTCCTAAACTTACATTAGTTCTGTTGATAAAATGATATTTAATGCTTACTTTAAATATGTATGACAGTGTCTTTGAGGGGTTTTCCATCAAGATCCTTCTTTAGTATAGTTTTTATGAGTTATGAAAATATATTAACTGACATTATGCTTGTTAATAATCATGTGTCGATGTTATGAAAAAATACCTTTATAGTCAAACATCAATTTAGCTAGACACGCAATTACGTGATTGATTTTCTTTCTTACATTGTCTTCTGGCATAAAATGTTAATATCTTAAATTTTGATACCAATCTCATATTCTTCACTTATAAATGACTACATCATTTTTGGGGATGATGCCTAGAAATTTTTTGTTTTTCAAGATTATGTTTTTATTAATTATGCTAGACTCCAATCTTTCTGGGTCAATTTTCACAGTACTATAGTATTATATTAACTTCAATATGCTATTTTAAGTCTTATTTCAAGAAAGTTTACTTGATTGTATTTACTAGTATTTGGTCCACTCTATTGTTTTGCTATTCTTATTTTGCAGTACCATTGTACATATGTTGCATCATCATTACCTACTTTTATATCATTCTCACAAAATATTTTTCTTTATATTTTCTTCCCTTTTGTCTTTCCATTAGCTGTGTCCCTTATGATATTATCTTTGGCTTTAGTTCTTATTTAAACTTCAGTTCTGAAATTGTCTTTTTTCTTTAATTTTTAATTATTTTATGATTTTTATTATTTCTCTATTCATATTCTCATATGTTGAATCAACTACTGTCAAGATTTTCTGATTTCTTTTGGTTTCTTAATTCCTTTTGACTATTTTGAAATAATAGCTCATAGATTTTATCTTTTTTTGTGTATGCATGTCTTTCTGGAATGACCTAAATGTCTACAGGTATGTTACTTTGCTCATTTTATTTTTTTCTTAAATAACTTTAATACAGGGTACTATTGCCATATGTTTCAACTGTTGTTATCTAAGAGACAAAGACTTTCCTGGACTCTTAAAAGAATAGGTAGGCTAAAATATAATTTAACTACATAATTCTATAGCAATATTCTTTATTATTTCCTTTTAAGAGTCAAACATATTGCCTTACATTTTCTGAGATGTGCTGACTACATTTTCTTTGCTGACTTGTATATGGACTATATGAATTCTTTGTAACTTAAGTCTGTTTTTCTTTTCAGTGTAAAATCTACTCAAAACAATTTTAGTTCAGTCTGGCGCTTTATTCCAAAGTGAGTTTCATTTCATTAATTGCAAGGATTCTTAGTGATTAGACTACCTCAACATTGTCTGAAATGCTAACGATCACCATTAATTTCCTTACAAAGTTAGGCTTCTGTAGATATCCTCTTAATTGGGTTGTTCAAGGTTTGCCCATCAAGTTTCCTAAAATAATTGTGCCAATTTCTGGGATCTTTGGTTCTCATGGGTCATTTGAATATTATTTATTTCCCTCTTCTTTCTCTTGTAGACTAACTGAAGTCATACAGTTTTTATGATTGTTTTTTATTAAACCTGAACAAGCAGGAATAGTTGCTCATATAATTTTATTGTAGACATTGTTTGTTATATTCTGATATATTATCTTACTGCTCATATCTATTTTTGGAGGGGGGGGTTAGAGTTATCCAAAAATTACAACATGAACTTCTGTGTAAACAGAATATTTATTTTTATCATTATCACCACACACAAAATTTAATTAAAAGTGAAAGGAAATATACCCTTTAGAAATCTATTTTTAAATGCTATTTATCTTTTAGATATTTTTAGAGTAACAAATTCAAATTATACTATATTTGTATGTCTTTTAATAGTATACACTATTGCTATCAAAAGAAGGTTAGGTTTAATAAACTTTTTAAAATATCTGATAATTATGAAGTATAGGTGAATCCAGCTCAAAAATTGTATATATATTTATTGTCCATAAAGTTACTCAAGGTTCTGGGTCTTATTCTGATGTTTATCTAACATAAGGATAAATAGTCTATTACCTTCTTTCTCTTCTGGGTTTCCTAGGTTTGGGTAAAATAGCTTTCCTGGTACACCTAAAAAGATGCAAACACATGAAATTTGTGTGACAGAGTACAAACTAATTTCATCCTTCATCCCAGGGCACCAATTTGTATGTTATAAAAATATTTACAAATAATATTAATAGTGCGCAATAAAAATAATATTTAAATTTCAATTAATCTGTAGCAGTAATAATATAGATTCAAACATGGACTAAAGTACTAAGCTGTGTTACTAAAAAATAAGACCAACTCAAAGAACTAATTTGTGTGTGTGTGTATGTGTGTGTGTGTGTGTGTGTATGGTTTTTTGTATTTTTCTGAAGGGAGGCAGAGAGACAGACTTCCACATGTGCCCAACTGGGATCCACCTGGCATGCCCACCAGGGAGTGATGCTTTGCCCATCTGGGGTGTTGCTCCATTGTGGCCAGAGCCATTCTAGTGCCTGAGGCATAGGCTATGGAGCCATCCTCGGCGCCTGTACCAACTTTGCTCCAATGGAGCCATGGCTGCAGGAGGGGAAGAAAGAGATAGAGAGAAAGGGGAGTGAGAAGGGTGGAGAAGCAGATGAGTGCTTCTCCTGTGTGCCCTGGCAGGGAATCAAACCCAGGACTTCCACACACCAGGTTGATGTAAGAAAAAATCTTTAAATTAGTTAAATGTGTGTTGCTTTGTATAAACCAGTAAACATTAAGTAGAAAGCATTTTTCCAAACAGAAACTTTAAAATATAACCTGGAATTTGCTCATTTTTTTATCTTCAATTTTATATACATACATTTAAAAGTCTCCCCTCTACTCACAATAGAGTCTTTTATCTATAAGACGTCGTATGTGATTTAGATCAGTTGTGCTGTGATTACACACACTGTGAAGAATTACAGATCCAAGGTTATATTCTAATCATTTGAAATGCTTTTATAGTCATAGAATACAGTTGGAAGCAGCTTATGTTGAATTCTAGGAAAAGCCTATTTTATTATCTTCCTGGTACTTAATAAAAAACAAGGTAACTCATATTTCAGTGTGAGGACTGTAAACCAAAATATGAAAATTTATATATCTGGGCCTTCAAAGATCTTTGTTGTGAGAATTCTATTCTATAAATTTGGAAAGCCTGCTGAGGCTTTCCTATCTGGCATACATGATCAGTTTTGGCATTTTTCCCAGGGAAATGCTGTACATGGGACTTGATAAAGGAGTTTCATATTGGGCTATTTCCCAAACACTTAGAGAAGTCATATTTCCATTTTAGACCAGAGGGGAAGAGAAAGAACAAGGAAAAAATTAACTGTGTTTGGGACAATCAGGAAATATAAACTGAACAAGATCTCATCAATTTGAACCACAAAAATGTTCTCAGGCCAAAATTCAATTTCTCTAACCAGAAACATGTACGTTATCTTTGAAAGAATCTCAGAGCACATCTCTTCTTAACTCAACCATCTTCCCTAAAGATATTTTTTAAATTAAAAAAAAAGATTATTATAAATGTATAAGAGAAATGCTTTATTTTAAATTAGAAACATATTAGGCATCACTATGGAAGATATAATCCATGAGTACAGTAATAAAACAAAACACAAGAGACATTCAATCAGAGACTTCCAGCTGTGAAAATTTCTGCCTCAGTACATCATTCACTTTCTTCCCAGAGTCATGGGCAATATCAGCTATAGAGCAGGGCTGATTAGAATGCACAGTGTTCTGAAACACAGACTACAATTCCGTCTTTATGAATCCAGTAAAACAATCTTGGTATTACATAACCAACCATTACTATTTGACTAATTCCAATAAGCAGGTTTGAGAAATCCCCCAAAATCTCAAGATATCTTTAACATTATCTTACCCTGCTTTTGTCCCATTGTATTGGTATGGAAAAGACATAACTTCTCCAAGCTAACTCAAAGAAATGCCAGAGCCCTGACTGGCATATTAGATATATAACCAACATAGCTTAACAGTCCCCACATTGATAATAATTGTCTTGAGGACAATAGCACTCTACTGAAGAGTTTTTGACAAATATTTATCTCCAATTCACTCCTCTGGGTCCTCAGTCTTATATTTCCAACTTCTTCATGAATGAACAACAAAGCCTCATAGTCAACATTTTTCAAAATTAAATTCATATTTCCCTTTCTCTAAGTAAATTCTTCTATATTAGCTTACCTAGTAAATGACACTCAAATTAATCCAGTCTTCCAATGGAACATCACAGAGGTTATCCCAGCCATTTCTTTTCCTTTATCTCATATGATAATTTATCCTCAGTGCAGTCCCCTCCTGTTAGCCTTCTCTCCAAAGAACAGGTCCTCCCAACTTCAAGCTGCCATTACTTCTTAACTTCTAATTGAAAATAAACCCCTAATTGAATTCTTATCTCTAATACCTCTTTGACCATTCACTATGTAATGCTATTTCCAAAACATAAGTCTCATTGAACTGTTTTTTGGTTCGGAAATTCAGAAGCATCTTACTCTTCATCTACCAATTTCTCATTCTTTATTCAATGATCCTGAAGATGATATTAGGTTTTATATGAAACTAGCCCATAACACGGTGAGATCATTCTGTTATTTACACTTAGCTCTTCCATAAGAATTATAATTTTTGTTTTAAGAAAAGTAAGTTCGCCCTGGCCGGTTGGCTCAGCGGTAGAGCGTCGGCCTGGCGTGCAGGGGACCTGGGTTTGATTCCCGGCCAGGGCACATAGGAGAAGTGCCCATTTACTTCTCCACCCCTCCCCCTCTCCTTCCTCTCTGTCTCTCTCTTCCCCTCCCGCAGCCAAGGCTCCATTGGAGCAAAGATGGCCCGGGCGCTGGGGATGGCTCCTTGGCCTCTGCCCCAGGCGCTAGAGTGGCTCTGGTCATGGCAGAGCGACGCCTCGGAGGGGCAGAGCATCCCCCCTGCTGGGCAGAGCGTCGCCCCTGGTGGGCGTGCAGGGTGGATCCTGGTCGGGCGCATGCGGGAGTCTGTCTGACTGTCTCTCCCCGTTTCCAGCTTCAGAAAAATACAAAAAAAAAAAAAAAAAAAGAAAAGTAAGTTCTGACAGGGCGGTGGTGCAGTGGATAGAGCATTGGACTGGGATGCCGAGGACCCAGGTTTGAGACCCCGAGGTCGCCAGCTTGAGCATGGGCTCATCTGGTTTGAACAAAAAGCTCACCAGCTTGTACCCAGGGTCTCTGGCTCAAGCAAAGGGTTACTTGGTCTGCTGAAGGCCCACGGTCAAGGCACATATGTGAAAGCAATCAATGAACAACTAAGGTGTCACAATGCACAATGAAAAACTAATGATTGATGCTTCTCATCTCTTCATTCCTGTCTCTCTGTCCCTGTCTGTCTGTCTGTCCCTGTCTCTGACTCTCTCTCTGTCTCCGTCAAAAATTAAAAAAAGAAAAAGAAAAAGAAAAAGAAAAGAAAAGAAAAGAAAAATAAGCTACCTGGGCTGGGTAGCTCATTTGATTAAAGTGTTGTCCTGATCCACCAAGGTTGCAGGTTGAAGGCCCAGTCTGAGCACATACAAGAATCAATCAATGAATGCTTAAATAAGTGAAACAACAAATTGATGTTTCTCTCTCTCTAAAATAAAAATTAACAGTTAATTTAATTAAAATGTATAAATAAAACAGTATAACTGAGAAGAAAAACACAAACAAATTATTTCTCAATTGCTGACTCTTGTCTCATTAATATTGTTGGTTTTTGTTTACTGGTGTTTTTGTATTATTTTGTTTTTTAATATATTTTTATCATCCTGGAAATTATCTCCAAAACCGTACATAAAGTCTTATACAAATATTCTTGATTTTCAACTTGATACAGTACAGTTTTCCTAATATAAAATATAATGATCATGATTCCATTTCCTTTTGTTATATTTTTAATATACCCTATTTTTCTCAAATTATGCCGAATTGTATTTTCTTCTTCCCTATTCATTACCTAGATAGACTTGCAATTTAATTAAATTTTACTTTCAATAAATATTTTTGACATTTATTTTTTATTTCTATAAACCTTAGTTCAGTTAATAAATATTTATCAAACACATACTACCTAACCCAAAATCATAATAGTGCCAAGGCTAATAAAACTACATCAAGGTTATTAACTTCTTTAACAGTTTATTTGTTACAGTGAATATATTTTCTTCTTTAATGTTCTTTTTTTCTTAAAACATTTGACTTCCTGTTCTACTTTAGGTCAGGCATTTTCTAAGCAAACGGCACAGTTAACATCTGGATTTTAAATTTTTATTTATTATACATGATGTTTCTTGAATCCTCTGTCTTCCTTTTTTCTTGTGTTTTGTCTTAAATTTGCTGGAGTGGAGAAGACAAGATGGCGCTGGAATAGACGGATGTACCAACAACCACCTCCCAGAACCAAAGTGGATAACAAACTAATTTTAAGAACTATCATCTGGGAAAACCAACTTTGGACTAAACTAAGAGGACTCTTCAACCAAGGAAACACTGAAGAAGCCACACCAAGACTGGTAGGCTAAGTGGAAATGCAAAGAGAGCTGCCCAGCTCCTCAGAGCGAATGGCAGCTGGGAGAGACTCGCATGGCAGAAAGTGAGTTTAGCAGAGAGGGGAATGTCCTGAGCCCCAGGAACAAAGCCCCAGCCTGCAGCCCCAGAGCCTAGAAGAGGCATATAGACAGCATTTAGCTGAAAACAAGTCAGAATACTGTTTGTTAGAAAGACTCTGACTTCTCAGACCCAGGATTCTTCTTAAAGGGACTGCGCAGAACACCTCTCTCACAACCACTCACCCGGGGCTCCGGGGGGATGGCAAGAGAGGAGAGGACCAAAGTGGCAGGAAGAGAGTACAGGGAGAATCAGTTTGAGAGACAGCCACCCTAACCCCTGAGACGAGTCTCTCCCCAAATCTGAAGTGAATATTTCCCCCGGAAACAGGAATACCAGCAAAGGGAAGCAGGACACCAGCCAAACAAGATCTCCCGTGGCACTCAGAGCAGAGTCATTTAGAAGGAGGGAGCTTTTGGATCTACAGTAGTGAGTCTTAGGGTCTGAGCTGCAGCGCCCCCACCCACACGGCTGAGGGTTGCCTCAGGGTGAGCAGCAGTGGGATGCGAAGGTGTGGTTCTGTCGGCAGGGGCGGAAGCCAGCTGGCCACCATTGAGCTCAGGTGTGAGCTCAGCCTTGCCCACCTGGGGTGGAGTAGGCTTGCAAATGCAGTCAAGCCCAGCTGCCTACAGCATTAAATCCAGCCTGCAGGAGAAGAGCGGGAACACCAGAAGGGGTGGAGACCAGCCCTTGAGCAAGGACGCAGGAGCACAGCCTTGCCCCACCTGCAGAACTGAGGCTTGTGGCCTGACTTGGGAGCCGGCTCCTCCCGGGGGGGGGGGGGTGGAGCCAAAACCCAGAACAGGCAGAGTCCCACTACTGAGTGTGGGCACGCAGCCCCACCTGGCCTGTGGAGCCAAGGCTAGCAGCCATTACACGAGCAGGCTCCTACTGCAAGGGCGGGGAGAAAGCCCAGAAATAGGCAGAGACCCGCAGCTGAGCAAAGGTACTCACCACTGCCCTCAGGGCCGAGCATAACGCCACCCACAGGGGCAGGACAAAGGCCAAGGCCACCAAGGCTTGTACATCCGAGCACATGATCACAGCCACTCCCCATGAAGGAGAGGTGGAAACCACAGCAACAGCCCCAGTGGGCAGGCATTGGCAACGCCCAAACCTAAAAGCCCTAGACAGCAACAGAAGAGGGGTTGGCGGGCCTGCAGACCGAACATACCTAGGGAACAGAGGCCATACCCAGTGGACTCCAGAGGCCAAAACCTTCCTTTACACAGAAAAAATGCAAAGGCAGAGAAATGCAACACAAATGAACCAAGAGAAATCCCCAGAAAAGGACCTGAATGAATCAGGTATAACCAAATTACCAGATGCAGAGTTTAAAATAACGATTGTTAGGATGCTCAAAAATATTAGAACAATAGATAGTCATTACAAAAACCTAAATAAAAAGATAGCACATATAAAAAAGGACACTGAAATACTAAAAAAGAATGAGTCAGAAATGACAGATATAATATCTGAAGTAAAGAACACAATGGAGGGAATTAAAAGCAGGATGGATGAAGCAGAGAATCAAATCAGTGAGTTAGAGGACACAATAAATAAAGGCATGGAAGCAAAGCAGAAAAAAGAAAAGACACTTGAAAAGTCTGAGGAAACTTTAAGAGAGCTCTGTGACAACATGAAGAGAAATAACATCCGCATCATAGGGGTTCCTGAAGAAGAAGAGAAAGAACAAGGGATAGAGACTTTGTTCAAGCATATCATAGCTGAAAAGTTCCCTCAATTAAGGCAGGAAAACATCTCACATGTTCAAGAAGCACAGAAAACTCCATTAAAGAGAAACTCAAAGAAACCAACACCAAGACATATCATAATTAAAATACCAAAGCTAAGTGATAAAGAGAAAATATTAAAAAGCTGCTAGAGAAAAAAAGACTATCACCTACAAAGGAGCCCCCATAAAGATGACTTCTGACTTCTCAACAGAAACACTTGAGGCCAGAAGGGAATGGCAAGAAATATTCAAAATAATGCAGAACAAGAGCCTACAACCAAGACTACTTTATCCAGCAAGGCTATCATTTAAAATTGAAGGAGAAATAAAAAGCTTTCAAGACAAAAAAAAAACTCAAGGAATTCATTACAACCAAACCAAGGCTGCAAGAAATGCTAAGGGATCTGTTGTAAACAGAGCAAAAGATTAAAAGAATATAGCAAAAGAGCAATACAGTTTTAAAGAATAAAATGGCAATAAAAAATTACATATCAATAATAACCTTAAATGTAAATGGATTAAATGATTCGATCAAAAGACATAGGGTACCTGCGTGGATAAGAAAACAGGACCCATACATATGCTGTCTACAAGAGACAGACCTTAAATCAAAAGATGCACATAGACTGAAGATAAAAGTATAGAAAAAAATATTTCATGCAAATGGAAATTTAAAAAAAGCTGGGGTAGCAATATTTATATCAGACGAAATGGACTTCAAAACAAAGACTATAGTTAGAGATAGAGAAGGTCACTACATAATGATAAAGGGAGAAATCCAAAAGGAAGATATAACCATTATAAATATCTACGCACCTAATATAGGAGCACCTAAATATATAAAGCAGACTTTGATGGATTTAAATGGATTTAAAGGGCGAGATCAACAGCAATACTATAATAGTAGGGGATTTCAATACTCCACTAACATTACTAGATAGATCCTCAAGAAATAAGATTAACAAAGAAAAAGCAGACTTAAAGGACATACTAGATCAACTCGATTTAATAGATATCTTCAGAATCTTTCACCCTAAAACAGCAGAATATACATTCTTTTCAAGCGCTCATGGTACATTCTCTAGAATAGACCACATGTTAGGGCACAAAAGCGGTCTCAAAAAATTTAAGAACATTGAAATCATATCGAGCACTTTCTCTGATCACAATGGCATTAAACTAGAAATCAACCACAACAGAAAAACTAAAAAATACTGAAACACTTGGAAACTAAATAGCATGTTATTAAATAACAAATGGGTAAACAATGAGATCAAAGAAAAAATTAAAAAATTCCTAGAAACAAACGATAATGAGAATACATCAACTCAAAATTTATGAAACACAGCAAAAGCAGTCCTGAGAGGGAAGTTCATAGCATTACAGGCATACCTCAAGAAGCTAGAAAAAGTTCAAATAAACAACTTGACCCTACATCTAAAAGAACTAGAAAAAGAAGAGCAAATAAAGCCCAGAGCTAGTAGAAGGAAGGAAATAAAAAAGATCAAAGCAGAAATAAATGACATACAGGCTAAAAAAACAATACAGAGGATCAATGAAACCAGGAGCTGGTTCTTTGAAAAGGTAAACAAGATTGATGAACCTTTAACCAGACTCACCAAGAAAAAAAGACAGAGGACTCAAATAAAATCAGAAACGAGAGTGAAGAAATAATAACTGACACAACAGAAATACAAAATATTGTAAGAAAATACTATGAAGAACTCTATACCAAAAAACTAGAAAACCTAGATGAAATGGACAAATTCCTTGAAACATATAATCTTCCAGAAATTAATCTGGAAGAATCAGAAAACCTAAGCAGTCCAATTACAACAAATGAGATTGAAACTGTCATCAAAAAACTCCCAAAAAAGAAAAGTCCTGGGACTGATGGCTTCACAATGGAATTCTACCAAATATTCAAAAAAGAACTCCTATCCTTCTTAAGCTATTTCAAAAAATTAAAGAGGAAGGAAGACTTCCAAGCTCCTTTTATGAGGCGAGCATAATTCTGATTCCAAAACCAGGCAAAGACAATACAAAGAAAGAAAACTATAGGCCAATATCCCTGATGAATTTAGATGGTAAAATCCTAAAAAATATATATATATATATTAGCAATCTGGATCCAGCAATACATGAAAAAAATCATACACCAGATCAAGTAGGACTTATTCTTGGGAGGCAAGGCTGGTACAATATTTGCAAATCAATCAATGTCATTCATCACATAAACAAAAGGAAGGAATAAAACCACATGATAATTTCAAAAGATGCAGAAAAAGCATTGATAAAATTCAGCACGCATTCATGATCAAAACTCTCAGCAAAGTGGGAATACAGGGAACACACCTCAACATGATAAAAGCCATCTATGACAAACCCACAGTCAACATCATTCTCAATGGGCAAAAATTAAAAGCAATCCCCTTAAGATCAGGAACAAGGCAGCAGCGCCTCCTTTCACCACTCTTATTCAACATAGTTATGGAAGTTCTAGCCACAGCAATCAGACAAGAAAAAGAAATAAAAGGCATCCAAATTGGAAAAAAAGAAGTAAAACTATCATTATTTGCAGATGATATGATATTGTATATAGAAAACCCTAAAGTCACAGTAAAAAAACTACTAGACCTGATAAATGAATTCAGCAAGGTGGCAGGATATAAAATTAATACTCAGAAATCAGAGGCATTTTTATACACTAAAAATGAACTGTCAAAAAGAGAAATTAAGGAATCAATCCCCTTTACCATTGCAACCAAAAAAAAATAAAGTACCTAGGAATAAATTTAACCAGGGAGATTAAAGACTTGTACTCGGAAAATTATAAAACATTGATAAAAGAAATCAGGGAAGATACAAACAAGTGGAGGCATATACCGTGCTCATGGTTAGGAAGAAAAAACATCATTAAAATGTGTATATTACCCAAAGCAATTTATAAATTCAATGCAATACTGATTAAAATACCAATGACTTACTTCAAAGATATAGAACACATATTCCAAAATTTTATATGGAACCAAAAGAAAATACGAATAGCCTCAGCAATCTTGAAAAGGAAGAAAAAGTGGGAGATATCACATTTATGGATATCAAGTTATATTATAAGGCCATTGTACTCAAAACAGCATGGTACTGGCATAAGAACAGGCATATAGATCAATGGAACAGAATGGAGAACCCAGAAATAAACCCACACTTTTATGGACAACTGATATTTGACGAAGGAGGTAAGAGCATACATTGTAAAGACAGCCTCTTCAACAAACGGTGTTGGGAAAATTGGACAGCTACCTGCAAAAAAAATGAAACTAGACCACCAACTTATACCATTCACAAAAATAAACTCAAAATGGATAAAAGACTTAAATGTAAGCCGTAAAACCATAAGCATCTTAGGAGAAAACATAGGCAGTAAGCTCTCTGACATGTCTTGCAGCAATATATTTGCTGATTTGTCTCCACAGGCAAGTGAAATAAAAGACAGGATAAACAAATGGGACTTTATCAAACTAAAAAGCTTCTGCACAGCTAAAGACAATAAGAACAGAATAAAAAGACAAACTACACAATGGGAGAATATATTTGACAATGCATCTGATAAGGGGTTAATAACCAAAATTTATAAAGAACTTGTAAAACTTAATACCAGGAAGACAAACAATCCAATCAAAAAATGGGAAAAAGAAATGAATAGACACTTCTCCAAAGAGGACATAGAGATGGCCAATAGGCGCGTTTAAAAATGCTCAACATCACTAATCATTAGAGAAATGCAAATTAAAACCACAATGAGATATCATCTTACATCAGTCAGAATGGCGCTCATCAACAAAACAACACAGAGTAAGTGCTGGCGAGGATGTGGAGAAAAGGGAACCCTCCTGCACTGCTGGTGGGAATGCAGACTGATGCAGCCACTGTGGAAAACAGTATGGAGATTCCTCAAGAAATTAAAAATCGAACTGTCTTTTGACCCAGCTATACCACTGTTAAGAATATACCTTAAGAACACCATAGCACCATTTGAAAAGAAGAAATGCACCCCCATATTTATGGCAGCATTGTTCACAATAGAAAAGATCTGGAAACAGCCCAAGTATCCATCAGAGGACAAATGGATTAAAAAGCTTTGGTACATATATACTATGGAATACTACTTAGCTATAAGAAATGATGACATCGGATCTTTTACAACAACATGGATGGACCTTGATAACATTATACTGAGCAAAATAAGTAAATCAGAAAAAACTAAGAACTATATGATTCCATACATAGGTGGGACATAAAAATGAGACTCAGAGACATGGACAACAGTGTTGGGGTTACAGGGTGGGGGGGAGGAGAGGGAGGGGATTGGGGGAGGGGCACAAAGAAAACCAGTTAGAAGGTGACAAAAGACAATTTTATCAATGTCACCCCATTAAAAGTATATATATATATATATATATATATATATATATATATATATATATATATATATATATAAAAGAATTTGTCTCACGGCTAATACAGGCAGTTAGAAGAATAATATAAGGATGCTAATTCTGCTTCTCAGGCCAAATCCTGCAAAAGGGGCCCCAAGAAAATTGATAATTTGGCTCCTCTGATTTTGCCAATTGAACTTAAAAAAATAAGTCAGGAATGCTCAGCTAACAATACATGGGCATAAATTTAAAGAACTTTTAGATACTGGAGCTGATGCATCTGTTATTGCTAAGCTACATTGGCCTCCTTCCTGGCCCACTCATGCAGCAGCCACAGAATTACAAGGTATAGGGCAGAGTAAATCCCCTCAACAAAGTTCTAGTTTTCTACATTGGGAAGATTAGAAAGGTCATTCTGGATCTTTTAAGCCTTATGTGCTCCCTGGATGGCCAGTTAATCTGTGGGGTAGAGATGTTTTGAAAAATATGGAGCATTGCTTGTCAGTCCTAATGGTTTAGTCAGTACTCAGATGCTTGATCAGGGATTTCAAAGACTTGTAGGTCAACATAGAGCTCCATGTTTCATAGGACATACTCAAGCTCACTCCATGCTCCCTGGAGCTTTAGCACAAGGGAATGCCCTTGTTGATCAAGCTACCCAAAAGAAAATTATTTGGAGCAACCATGACAGATCAAGCAATTCAGTCTCATACTATTCATCACCAGAACGCTGCAGCCCTGTGTAAACATTTTCAACTTTCTTGGGAAGCAGCATGGCAGATTGGGAAATCCTGTCCAAGGGGTCCTATACTACAATCTGTCCCTTCATTGGGAGTTAATCCTCAAGGACTCCTACCAGGACTACTTTGACAAATGGATGTTACTCATATACCTTCATTTGGCAAACAGTCCTATGTCCACGTTACAGTGGATACCTCTGTCAGAACAGGAGAGGCTGCTAAGCATGTTATAGCTCATTGTCTGTATGCATTTTTCTATTATTGGATTTCCTAAACTGCTTAAACTGACAATCCTCCTGCATATGTAGCAAAAGCATTTACTGTATTTTGTCAAACCTTTCGAATTATGGGTATTTCTTACAATCTTTAAAGTCAAGGTATTATTAAAGTGTACTCAGAAAATATTTTAAGGTCAATTAAAAAAAAAACTTAAAAGGGGGGAGTCATATCCTGGAACTCCTACGGGTCTACCATATCATGCTTTTTACTTAAAAAATTTTAAATTTCTTTTGAATGCTGATGAACAGGAGATGCCAAATCCTTCTCTCCTGCAAACTTCTACCTTCTTTTATTTGATACAACTAATAACACTGTTTTGTATTTTTCCAAATAGCTCCAGATACACGGAAAAGCTTTATATAGGCAGATGGGTATTCTCAAACCCCTCAGCGAGATCTGAGCATGGCTTTTAAGATACCAAGAGGCAGAAAAAGCCCAATAGAGATCAGGTAAACTACCAGCTTTTAGGATACGTCCTTAAAGGCTCCAATGCCCCAAAGGGGTCTCATAGAATGCCATCTGTGTCCTGCTTCAATAGTGAAAAGGAAGGTCATTGAGCTAAAGCCTGCCAGATTTACATGCCTTTCCTGTGAGGAAAAAGGGACACTGGAAGGTAGGCTTCCCCTTCGATCCTCTAAGGGAGGGTTCAGTCTCTTCCAGCCCTGTTCCAGCCACCTATGACCTAACCTTGCCCAGAATGCTGGGGTTAGCCACTGAAGGCTGAAGATGCCCAGGGTCGTTAGCCCCATCTACGACTCTGTGGACGAGCCTAGGGTATTTCTTCCAAGAAGCAGGTAAACTGATCTCATTTGCACAAGGGCCACTTAACTATGTCTTGCCTGAATAGTCAGGTTTTTTATTCTTCCCTCGAAGATCTCTGTTGTGGGTGTTGATAGTCCTATTTTCTGCTGCTTTGTTTAATATACAGTGTTTCCTTAATCCTCCTACCTCAATGCCCCACTCATATTTCAGGCTGGGATCTACTCCTAATTTAGAGCTCTCTTTCCCCCTTTTGCCAACTTCTATTATGAATCTACCTTTGCCATCCAGCTTAGTGTATCCCAAGGTTCTCTTTACCATGCCACAGTCACAGAGCTCCAGGGAAAAGCAACCTGGTCTCATCTCTCCAGGCAGAGGAGAACAGAAGCTCCATCTCCACACATGCTGCAGATGGCCTGCAAAGTATAGAATCATGACAATTCCAGTGCCATGCGGGCTTTTCCTGGATGTGGACGTTTCCTGGACTCCTGCTCCTTGTGACAGCTCCTAACAGACTGAACTGGGGTTGTGTTGCATTTGCAGGGATTTGGAATGGTGATGATGCCAACTTGGACTTGGTGAACATGTTAAGGACACTATTCTTTTATGGATTCTTGCTGTATTGGCCAAGAGTTTGCTTAAAGGCTTTAATCATTGTAAAAAAAAATAGAAGAATGGATGGAGAGGATGTGGTGCATGTACACCGTGGTGTACTGTTCAGCCATAAGAAATGATGACATTGGATCATTTACAACAAAATGGTAGGATCTTGATAACATTGTACGGAGTGAGGTGAGTGGGTCGGAAAAAAACGGGAACTGCAGGATTCTGTACATTGGTGGGACATAAGGACAAGACTAAAAGACATGAACGGGAGTGTGGTGGTTACGGGATGGGGGGAGGAGGGAGAGGGGGAGGGGCACAAAGAAAACTAGATAGAAGGTGAAGGAGGACAATCTGACTTCGGGGGATGGGTATGCAACATAATTGAATAACAAGATAACCTGGACATGTTTTCTTTGAATATATGTACCCTGATTTATTGATGTCACCCCATTAAAATTAATAAAAATTTATTTATAAAAAAATTTGTTGGAGTGCATTCTAGAAAATCAATTTAGGAGGTGAGTGGCAAACTTTATAAAGCTATGCATATCTAAATATATGATTATGCTGCTGTTTAAAAAAAATATTTGAGGCTGAATTTTTTTTTCTGAAAGAGCATATTGAGCTATTTGCTAGCCAGAAAAGGGCCAGTTCCTGAGGCATGTAGCTGAACTACCAGAAGCAGAGCCAGACAGAGAGAACAGGCACGCCTGTCTTCCTGGGATTGAAGGGGCTCCTTTACACAATGAGTTTGGAAAAGAAAGATGTAAGTTGTTCAGAAAGAAGTCACATTAGCTATAGATAAAGTTTTACAGGAGAAGGTGAAGTAAGGAAAGTTCTGGGACAGGTGCGTAGCCCATAAGGAAGAAGTCTTCGCTGCTGCTTTGGGGTAGGTTATAGGCAACAATCCAGAAAGTTCACAGGTAAGCAGGGTGCAATGGTCTCCTTCTGGTGATCCACTAGTCTTACTAGATAAGAGCTGAAAGAGCTACATGGAAGTTGATTCAAACTTTCAACTCACATTCAGAAATGTGAGCAGTCTTTTGTTGGTTAAAGCCAGTGACCTCTTTAACTGATTAATCTCCCTTGTCTTTCTCTTCCATTCTCTCGCCTGTTGTAACTTAATTGAGGACATCTCAGGATTCTCCCCTGGTCACTCACTGCACTTGCCCTTGATATTTTGGCATGAACTTGCCTTTTCCTTTGGAAGTTAGAATAGCTTTGCTTTTCTACTGACATTCAGTTTTGCTGATGAGAAGTCAGATGCCAATCTAATTCTCGTTTCTTTGTAAGTAACCATTTTGTTGTTTTTGTCTCTGAATATGTGGGAATCCTTTCAAATATCTTCCATTCCTGAGGGATGTGCTTGTGCTTGCATTTTCCGTTCATTCTGCTCAGTCCTGCACGGACTCTTGTGCTGATGATTCACATCATAATGTGTCTCTAGGAGTTATTATTTTTTTTTTGTTCCTCCACTTTTACCTCTTTCATATTTTAACATATTAAGACAATCTATGAAACTCCTATTAGAAATAAAGTATTGAAGTGTGTGTTCTCTGGAGCCCATGTCATGTGGCACCTGGCTATGCTTCCAATTGCACCCCTTATTAGCTGAGTGAGACTTTGTTCAGGTAGCATTACCCCTGTGTGCCTCAGTTCCACAGTCTGTAAAATGGAAACCACAGATGAGTCATTTCATAAGATAAATGTAAGGATTATGTTGGCATGCATTAAAGAAATTAGTAGTTTACCTGGCATGTCACCACTTAAATATTTTGAACATTATTTTTATATTTTCAGTTCACTATACTGTCTTCCTAGATCAAAGAATATATATCTTTCCCTCACAAAATGACATTTATATTACTTCTCTCCCAGATAAGATCACATAGCAATTAATAAAAATAACATACATGAGATTTACTTATAAGTTCTGTGTTTTTTCTGTAAATGACAGACTGTCAACATGGTCATAGATCCGTTTTCATTGGATCAAGAGATCCATTTTAATTATCTCTTTTTTGCAAACCTATTTCAGGAGATTGTGAAAAGGAAGTTAGGAATCTCTCCATTAACAGCTGCAGATGAACTATCAGTTGTTACACACATGAATGTACAACATGCACAAGGAACAGCAACATACAGTTATTCAACAAGCTTAAAATACCATCCTTTCTACATCTATTCCATCAAGAAAAATCCAATTGAGCATTCATTGTTTTCAGAAAACCAACCACTTGAGAAGAAAGCGTAGGTTTTGCATCAAAAGACTTAAGTTCTCATCTTCTCTGTCCTGAGCAACTGAAAAATCCATAGAAAGCTACCTTCTAAGGCTTCTCTTTTTCTATAGTTCATGAAAAGAGGTTATAACCTAAATGGTGTAAATAAGATAGTACACACATTCACAGAGCACATTAGTAAATGTGTAAACTTACTCTCTCTTTTTCTGAACCTGAGTTCATATAAATGAACTTACTAGAGAACTTATGAGGTGAGTAGAGTGATCACTGAATATTGTTTAACCTACACATAAACTTATCTAATTTGGTTCTGCTTCAGTAATTCATTAACAAGTATGATATAATCATATATTTTACATATCTTTCTTTGTATTTCACTTTATCCCTCTCCCTAATTTACAATTATTCATGTTTAAATTTGTTGAATTTTAAATGCTCGTGATAGGCAAGACATATGAAATGTTGAGGTTCTCATGTCTAAATTTCTATCACTTTTTACCTGTCAGGAATATTTATTTTTCCACAGAATCATAGTATTGAAAACATAGGTTTCTTCTTGAAAGAACTTTTCATTTCTTTTCCTCAATGGGAATTCTTGATATCTTGGCACAAGTATGTGGAAAAAAATAACATAGGTGGATGATTCCCAGAAGGAGAAATATTTGACAAGCTTGTTCTGTTAATAGTAATTAACTTTAAGTGCAAAATTTAAGATCACTTTCAATATAACAAAAATCTCTTTGGCTAACCTCAAAGTATTAAACAATTACAATTTTAATGGAAAATTTCAGGCAAAACATTTACCATTGGCTTGTATAATGTCCCAAGGAAGGACTTTTAATACCACCAAAGAGAGAAGGTTAAAGTCCATTGAAAAGTGCCCTTCATTTTCTTGGAATGGTGCCTAGATTTTGAAAAGCAATTTACAAAAGGCCTTTCTTTCTTGTTATATTTATTTTTCCTTCCTGATGATTCTTTTATTTCAGTGCTTACATGGAAAGCCAGATAGCCACTCAATGCGATGTTCTGGTGCGTTAGGCAATGTTCATGAATGAATGAAAAAGAACAAAGATGTGGAGAATGTGAATATTGGAAAGGACATGAAAAAATGACCCAGTATCGCTGCCTGTATCATTTATTAATAGTAGCTGTAGTCAGTCACCTTTGCAAAGGGAGGCACTGATCACCTCATTGGTTAAGACATTCATACTCTAAGTACTAACCACCAGATAAGTAGGATGTTCTCACCCCTTCCACTTTTCTCCTTAACCTGTTTTCAGAGATCAGTGCCATCACAACTATTATAAAGATAACATTCCTTAGTTGCCTTCTCTGAAAACAGCCAAATTACAGATTTGTCATTTGTTCAACTAGTATTTTATTTAAAGAACGACAGAAAACTTGTATAATTTCAGCTACTCACCATGGTGGTGTATTCATATCTTTATTGCTGCAAATGGCTTAACACAAAACAAATTTATTCCCATGGTTCTGGAGGTTTGACCTCTAAGATCAGGGTGTTGGCAGATTTCTAGGGGAGACTCTGTTTCTTTGTTCCACCTTTTAGAGAATGCCTACATCTCTTGACTCATGATCTCTTTCTCCATCTTAAAGTGCATCACTACAACTTCTATCTCCATCTCCTTCTCCTTTTGTCCCATGGTCTAATCTCCTTTTCCCTCCCTCTATTGCAACACTGGTTCCACTCAGATAATTCATGATAATCTCCATAATTCAAAATTCTTTATCATAACTGCAAGGTCCCATTTACCATATAAAATAACATAGATTCAGAGAACTAGGGCATCTTTGGGGATCATTATTCATTCTACCACAAATAAAATTGAATATTTTGATTCCATGAGTCATTCAGATAAGGCTCAAAAATTATATATTTGCTACATTATTAGAAATGTTTACATAAAAGCATGAGAACTGTGACATTACCCACAGAATCTTCTTATAAAAATAACCCTACTAATCAAAATTATTAATCAAGTTAAGTGCAAAAACATTTAGGCATATAAAAATAAAAACAACTTTAAAATTAAAAAAAAGTAAATGCTCACATCTAAAATGTAAAATTTCAGCCTGACCTGTGGTGGCGCAGTGGGTAAAGCGTCAACCTGGAAACGCTGAGGTTGCTGGTTCAAAGCCCTAGGCTTGCCGGGTCAAGGCACATATGGGAGTTGATGCTTCCAGCTCCTCCCCCCTTCTCTCTCTCTGTCTCTCTCTCCTCTCTAAAAATGAATAAATAAAAATTAAAAAAAAAATAAAATGTAAAATTTCAATATGATTCGTACAATTACCATTTCAAAGATCTATTTTTGTTTGTGTAAGGAGAGAGCTTTTATCTAAAGGCTAGGCTATTCATAATAATTAATACATCAATTAGCTATTAAATAAGTTATATAGATTTCATATAGAAAATTTAGATATAACATTTTTAGAGTTATTTCCTTTAGAGAAAATAAAGGCTTAGAGGTCTCTGAGATTCTACTTTCAAATGTTTAAAAGGCCAAATGACTATTAGCAGTCACCCATTTTTTAAGAATGTATTAAACTTGAAGCCACTATTGGATATAGTGAAAAGTTCTGATTTCCAGGAGAGTGATATGGTTAAGGCCACTGAAATGAATTTTTCAGATGAACTTGAGATTTAAAGGTCAAGGGAAAGACTTTACATTTAATAGGTCACCTAAAGGGTATTTCATTTTTGGTTTCCACAAACTCCTATGCTGATTAAAGGTTTAAATTAGTTTCATCATAAAATGATAATGATATTGATAATATTATTAGCATTTTATACATAACACACACACACAAGCATACATACACATAGGTCCATGGAATTTATTTTTTAAATCTTCACATACAGTATTGAACTTGGATATAAAAATAATGCCATAGATAATTGCAACTCAGAGACATCATACTTATAATTACACTGTAAATGCAAGAAGACCAGGGTAACCAGTATTATACAGCCTTTTCACCTTCCATAGATCTGTTCGGAAAGAAGAACACATCAGTATCATGAACCTTAAAAAAGGAGTGGGCCTTAGGAAAGTCAGCACATTTGTTTAAATATTTAAACACCAAAAAATAGAGGTGCAAATCTAACCATTGAACTTTTTAGCTGTGAACTCAAGAAAAATCACTCACTTCTCTGATAGTCCAATTCTCCTTCTATAAGAACAGGATAATAATACATGTATCCTTGTTTTTCAGAATTGATCTGTAAAGAGTTTTAAGTTTTTTTCTGATTGTTGCAGGTTGTGCAAAATCAGCAATAGAAACTACCTATCGAGCACCAGCACCATGACAAACAGCATTCTCCAAATCACAAAGAACTCAGCACGGTGGTGGATGTGACATTTTACTTAGAACAAAAGACTGCAGATGAGAGAAGTAAAACTACCCAGAGTCACACAGAAGAAAAGGAAAGAACTTGGATTTTAACCAACTGTGAAGCCTGTTCCATCTACTGGGCCCAGCTGTCTCTCAGTGAAATAAAATATAATTTTATGATTGAATCAAAACTTTCCCCTAAAAATAAACAAAATGAAGATGCAGGGCAAGTATCAAATTGAGCCAGTCTGGTTTCTGAAAGTAGAATTTGGTTATTGATATGTGTGGTGCTCCATTTTTTTTCTCATATAATGACTCTATAGACATTCTGTCATGATCAAAAATGATCACCAAAATAGTTAAAAGAATATTTTATAAGATATTATAGTTACAGTAATTTTAATTTTTTATAATATTTTTAAATTTGTATAAATATATTGTAATTTAAAGAAATTAAGATATGGGTTTGCAACACAGACCAAAACTCCACTTAATTACCTCACCTAATGTCAAACCTATAATTTCTGGAAGAGTTTTATAAGTTGATAATAGGAAGAAGAGAGGAAAGCACACATTAGTTAGTCCTTATATTCTTATATCAAAATATCATATACTCAAAGAGGCAGAGTAGCTTAGAAACATAGAAAACTTTTTTTACTGGTCTGTGTACCTCAGCTAAGAATGACACTCTATATACCTACAAAAGTTGTGTTGATTAGATTACACAATGAGTGAAATCATATGGTACTTGTTTTTCTCTGACTGGCTTCTTTCACTTAGCATAATGCTCTCCAAGTCCACCCATTCTGTCGCAAAGGGTAAGATTTCCCTCTTCTTTATGACTGAATAGTATTCCATTGTGTCAATGTACCATACTGAAACCTATATAATTTATTAACCAATGTGTCTCCAATAAATTAAATAAAAAGTAAAAATAATTAAAAATGAAAAGGGATTTCTAAAACAAAATTAAAAGTTGAGTTCATTTTACTAGTTCACTGAATAGTTCTCAAAGAATCCTCAGCATGTGTTATTGTTATGGTATGTGTACACCAGGCTTATTACCCTTGTCTCAAGCAAATGGTAATCAATAAACGCAAATCCAGGTGAGAGTTTCCACAATATGACTGTGCACACAATTTATCTAAATGGTTATTACCATGTGTGTGGTTTCTAGACACACAGGTCTCCAACTTCTACAGGTTAGTTATTTTCAAAGTGGATATTCTGCCCTACCCCATTCATATTCACCACACCTGGACCGTTCATACTTTCCCTCTATTCCCAGCCTCTACCTCCTCTCTCATTGCTGTTCTGTTTTAAAGAAAGTCAAGAGAAAAAAAGGCTCCAGTCAAAGATGCAAATATCACCTAAAGTCTCTTCTTCAGGTTTTGGCAAACACTACGTGTAATAAAGAACTGCAGACATTTTCTGGCTGCGATGAGCCTCTGAGTGATTTTCTCTGCATGGAAATTTATTGTACTCAGTCTGTCAACAAAAGTGACAAATTAATGCAGCTGGGAAAACGTGCTTCTTTCTGTACTGACCATATATTATAGAGGCCAGGCATGTATTCATTCATCTTTATTTCAAAAGTTTCAAGCACACAGTTTGTTATAAGAAACTTTATTACTCTATATACATATTGGTGTGTATGCAAATATATAAACATATATGCAAATATATAGTTAATAGATAGATATAAATTTTAGTTATCTTTAAAACAATTTAATTTTACTTTCAGGTCTTTCTGAAACTGTTTTGGTTAGGGAACAGAAATTATCACAGTATTAAAAGACATCCCTTTTTAGTCCTAGAATACAAGAGCTTGCTTGCCACTGAAAGATATCGTAATTTTACTTAAAAAAAAAACAACTTAAGGTGATTAAAGGTAATCTTGTCTAAAGCAACTTCTATGTACTTCTGAAACAAAATATGGTAGTGTTTATCTAAGAAGAGAATATGTTGGGAAGAAATGTGTGTTTAACCACTTTAATTTATATGTGTATATGTAGAATGGTTAATTCAACCAAATACACTAGGTCATAATGAGGGTTCTAAGATCACTGATATAATTTAATAACTGAATGCATTTATTAATGTTGGTTATGTCAAACCATTAAAAAATTTAGACAGGAGAACTCAGCTACCTACAAATCTCTTTTGTTTTGTTTTTGGTTTTGGGGTTTTTTTCCCCAAAGTGAGAAGCGGGGAGAGGCCAGTCAGACAGACTCCTGCATGCGCCTGACCGGGATCCACCAGGCAAGCCCACCAGGTGGTGATGCTCTGCCCATCTTGGGCATTGCCCAGAGCCATTCTAGTGCCTGAGGCAGAGGCCATGGAGCCATCCTCAGCACCCGGGCCAACTTTGCTCCAATGGAGCCTTGGTTGTGGAAGGGGAAGAGAGAGATAGAGAGAAAAGAGAGGGGGAAGGGTGGAGAAGCAGATGGATGCTTCTCCTGTGTGCCCTGGCCGGGAATCGAACCTAGAACTTCCACACACCAGGCTGACACTCTACCACTACAAATCTCTTTTGGAAATAATAAATTCTATAAGTTCTTATATCTTATTTATCCTTATAGTTCTATATTTCAACAAATTTTAAAGAAATAAAAAATATCTTCTTTTGGATGGTTACTAAATTATAAAATAACTCATTTCAGGTGTTCATGTTTGGGGTTGGGCTGTGTCTAGATTACAAACTAGATTTCAAGTGTTGGCTGTTCTACTAGCTCCATGTACTCTAGCTCAAACAGTAGCCTTAGGTACCACCTTCAGTAGCACCAGCCTACTACATACATAAAGTAAGCTATCTTTGATAGAAGCTATAGCAGCCAATTACCCAAGAAATTGTATCACATGTTTGCATACGACTTATATTACAATACCAAAAAAACAAAATCTGATTATAAAACAAAACATTGTTTTATTTGAAAAACATTAAATTCTTTGCAAAATTTATCTTAATTAAAAATCAAGAATGTCCATGTTAAAATGTTGACTGTTCGTAGGTAGTGTATGACAAAGATGGCTAAATAATAAAGCAAACTTGGAATTGTGTATATAATTCTCTTTAGAGACTATCATTGTCTTACACAAGAGAAAATGACCTAAGTTGGATGTCTGAAACATAACTTACACAGAAATAGTTCTGTGAATACATTTTAATAAACTGTAGAGATATTCAATCTAGTAGTTACACTTAAAATATTTATTACTTCTTTAGTGCTTTAAATTAAAAACACACTCACAAAAAAAAATACTACATGTCCTCTAAGTGCTGACTTCAGGCAAACAATCATAAATATACTTATTAACTTTAACTCTTAGTTATGTTACTTGAAGATACAGGATAAAATATAAAATGATATAGTTCCAAGATAAATTGAAGGCCACAACAATAAAAAACATAGGCTTTCATAAAACAACTTTAGCCTTATTAATAATCAGTATTGTGATCTCTCCCAAAGAACTGCGCACGTAAAGAAGACTGGTATCAAATATGCGCGTACAATCTTTTGATGGAAAGCAGAAAATCTAATGTGGGCTGTTGCTGTGATTTCACAACTTCCAGGAAGGTCTCTTTCCTACTCCTTGATATCTCTAATATCTTCATTCACATGATTTAAAGGAAAGAAGTGGTGAAAAAAGGGAAGGAAAGAAAAGTTAAAGGAGGAAGGGAAGGCCTTGGCTGGATAGCTTGGTTGTTGAGATTACACTGGGGAAGAAAATTTTTGTTGCATCCACAAAAACACTTGTTCTTACCTATAATAATTCGAGTGTGCTGATCTCAAATCTGACATTAGTTTTTCTCTGTAAGCTACAGTGATTTTTTTTCAATTCAAGATTTTAGGTTCTCATCTTATTGTAAAATTTTCAACATTTAGTTGAACATAATGAAGTAGAATGTCTTCTTGGGCATCACCTTTGTGAAAATATAATAATTTATATAATGCAGTAAATACACTAATACACTAAGAGATATGATTGCATCAGAATTTGTCTACAATTTTAAAATAGAACATATTAAAACACTTATTTTAATCATAAAATCTGCGCAAAACTTATTTAAATTCTATTTAGGCAAAAATTTGCATTTGTAGCTCTTGCATTTATGTACTTGTTGAGGACAATCTCGTTTGATGCTCCAGCAGTACTCTGCTCATCACTAACAGCTCCAAGATTTTTCAAGAAACTTATCGAGGTGACTGTTGAGGAAGTGAATCTTAACGCTCATGTTACATCCAATGTCGTGGAAAGCCAACAGCATCTTTTGAAACAGAAGTTTACAGCTTTCTGCTTTTTTGTTGCCAAGGAAGTTCTTTGAACTGACACAAAAGACTGCCATGCTTCTTTCTCCTCTTTATTCATCTTCCTGGTAAATTCTTTGTCACGTATGAGGGTTCGATTTTGAGGTCCATCGAATACACTTGCTTTTATCTTCTCAGAAGACAAGGCAGGAAAAGCAGAGATAGTATGTTGAAAGCATTCACTTTCTCTATTCAAAGCCTGAACAAACTGCTTCATTAAGCCAAGTTTGATGTGAAGTGGAGGAAAAATGATCCTGTCTTGATTAACTACAGGTTCATTCACAATATTTTGCATCCCTACTTCCAGAGCTTCATGTTTTGGCCACTCTTTCTGTGTCCAGTGTTTCTCCTGAGCTCAGCTGTTCCACAAACCCAGAAAGCAAGGATATTTTGTGAAACCTCTCTGTTTTCCTAGCAGGAAATTTACCATTTTAAGATCCACACAAATGATCCAGTTATGCTCCTCATACTTCAGAAAGTCGAGGACAATTTTTAAGTCATTCTTACTAAGTCATTCAATGCCAGTTGGCTAAACTGCTGAGGGGTTAATGACTGCTTGGCATCAGAAGAAGACCCTTCAGATTCTACAACCATTTTCTCATGCATCTTATCAAAATACACTTGATCACCATGTTTACTTTCTTTGTCCTTAGAAGAAATAAAACCATTGAAAACTGGAACCGGGAGTGTCTCAGAGTGTGGGATAGGTCGTATTGCTGAAGGAATATTAGGATATGCGATCATATGCTATTTCTTCTTGCTGATGTCCTTTGTATGGATCAGATAGAAATGACAGTCACTGCTGTGGTCCTTAGGTTCACGCCAAACCATGAAAATAGTTTGGCGTGAGCCTAAGGACCACAGCAGTGACTGTTATTCTGCATTGCTGATTCCAAATCTGAAATCTGTTTTTTTGGTGCATGCTCTAGTTTTTCTGCAATTTTAATTTCTTTTTGTTACAGTTAATGGCATGCATTGGTTATTAAATTAGAGTTAAAGGGCATTCCTTTGTGTTTTTCTTTTGTCCAGTCACGAAGCATTTCCTCACAATTATGACACACAATATATGGAGCCCAATTCTTGTCTTGATCGCCAAGGGGAACTTAAAAATAGGCAACATATGCATGTGTCACAAATGATGAAATTTGCATCTTTGACGTTGAAGTGTGTAACAGCCACATATATAACAGAAGGTGTCACAACTATTCTTACATTTATGCCTACTCGAAGAAACCATGATTCAATCTTAAAACAAAATAAGAGGGTGTTTTTATCAGATAGTAATTTTTTACATTTAAAAACAACTACAGTTATGTAAAAGTGATGTTTGTAAAACATTAATTGCCTTGTGGTTATGTTCAATCCAAGAGTCGTTGCCCTTTAACTCTAATTTTTTTTTTTTGTATTTTTCTGAAGCTGGAAATGGGGAGAGACAGTCAACCACCGGGATCCACCCGGCACGCCCACCAGGGGCGACGCTCTGCCCACCAGGGGGCGATGCTCTGCCCCTCTGGGGCATCGCTCTGCCGCGACCAGAGCCACTTTAGCGCCTGGGTCAGAGGCCAAGGAGCCATCCCCAGCGCCCGGGCCATCTTTGCTCCAATGGAGCCTTGGCTGCAGGAGGGGAAGAGAGAGACAGAGAGGAAGGAGGGGGGGTGGAGAAGCAAATGGGCGCTTCTCCTATGTGCCCTGGCTGGGAATTGAACCGCACGCCAGGCCGACGCTCTACCACTGAGCCAACCGGCCAGGGCATCGATTATATTTTTAAATCATAAAAATAATATATGCTTATCTAAACTCAAAGGAACACAACATGTACTATATAAACTATATCTAAAAATTTAGAAATATACTATAAAGAAAAAAGAATGTATCTACAATCTTACCACATGGGATACTCATGTATTTCTTTCCAGCCTTCTTAAGTAAATGTGTTTTACATAATGGAAACCATATTTTACTTAGCATTTACCAGCTTGTTAACTTTTTAGCTCAATATTCCATCAAGAATGATTTGTGATATTAAAATTAATATAAACATTTAATGATTGCATAATATTTTATCATCCAGATATGAAACCTGTTGATTCTTGTCAAATTTCTATGCATGTAGGTGTTCTTCCAATTTTCCAGTTACAAAAATATATTCATTGGCATTCTGTCTTTAACTTTAATTTAAAATACAGTAGCACAAAATACTATATATGGGTAAACATCTGTATATGTGTATGCACATATGTATTAAATATACAGGCTGATTTAATGAATGATATTGAATGGACTGCCACTGTAGCCAATAAGTAGGAAATGGCCAATACATGTGAGGGCCATTATATGTTTGATTCCAGTCTTCTTCTTCTATACAAGAAGTAACCTCTGGCACGAACTCTGTGTTTACTATTGTTTTTCCTTTCTTATTGTTTTTTCCATTTGTTTATATTTTATAAAGAATGGGTTGTTTAGATTTGCATTTTTAAACTTTATATTAAATTTTTTCCAGGATTTAATTTTAGGCTTGACCTCCTCCTGCTTTGGAGAATGTTTCATGGTGATATGTTCGTCATTTGTTTCTACTTCTGTTATTTACAAGGGAAAGAAAGAAGAAACTTCCAAATCATCCTCATTTCTTAAAATTTTTATTAATCTACTTTCTGTCTTTATGGATTTGTCTATTCTGACATTTCATATTAATGAAATTGTATAAGATATGGCTTTTTTGTGTGTGTGTGTATTTTTCTGAAGCTGGAAACGGGGAGAGACAGATAGACTCCCGCATGTGACCGACCGGGATCCACCCGGCACGCCCACCAGGAGCGGCGCTCTGCCCACCAGGGGGCGATGCTCTGCCCCTCCGGGCCGTCACTCTGTTACGACCAGAGCCACTCTAGCGCCTGGGGCAGAGGCCAAGAAGTCATCCCCAGAGCCCAGGCCATCTTTGCTCCAATGGAGCCTTGGCTGCGGGAGGGGAAGAGAGAGAGAGGAAGGAGGGGGGTGGAGAAGCAAATGGGTGCTTCTCCTATGTGCCCTGGCTGGGAATCTAACCCAGGTCCCCCGCATGCCAGGCCAACGCTCTACCGCTGAGCCAACCGGCCAGGGCCAAGATGTGGCTTTTCTTTATCTGAGTTCTATAACTTGGCAAAAGACTTTCTAGGATCATCAATGTTATAGCATCTATCAATACTTTATTCCTTTTTATGGCCAAATAATATTTCATTGTATGAATATACAGCTTTTGTTTTTACAATCATCATCTGATGGACATTAAGACTGTTTCTACTTTTCCTAATATGAGTCATGCTTTCATGAACATTCATGTAAACATTCTTGTGTTTATACACACACACACACATTAAAATGGAATTATTGGAACATATGGTAACATTACGTTTCACTGAGTTACTGCCAGACTGATGTCCAAAGTAGCTGCAGCATTTTACATTCCCGTGTGCAGTTTATGTGGGTTTTCATTACTTAACAACTTTACCAAGGCTTGGTACTATCTGACATTTTGGTTACAGCCATCCTAATAGGTAAACACTGGGATCTCATTGTGTGTTTTTTTTTTAATTTTTTATTTATTCATTTTAGAGAGGAGAGGGAGAGACAGAGAGAGACAGAGAGAGAGACAGAGAGAGACAGAGAGAGAGAAGGGGGGAGGAGCTGGAAGCATCAACTCCCATATGTGCCTTGACCAGGCAAGCCCAGGGTTTCAAACCGGCGACCTCAGCATTTCCAGGTCAACGCTTTATCCACTGCGCCACCACAGGTCAGGCCCTCATTGTGGTTTTGATTTGCATTTTCCTGATAGCTAAAAATGCATAGGCTGTTTTCATGTTCTGATTGACATTTGTATATCTTCCTTGGAGAAATATATGCTTAAGTCCTTTTCCCATTTTAACTGGATTATTTGTGTTTTTTTATAGTTTTATAGTTGAGTTGTAATTTTATAAATATTTTCTCCTATAGGTAGGTGTCTTTTTATTTTCTCTTTTGTGCTTTTTGAAGCACAAAAGAATTTTAACTTTTAATTGAGTCCAATTTATGTATTTTTACTTCTAATGTGATACTTTAAAAAAAAACTTTGCCTAATTCAAGGTCATGAAAATTTACTCCCATGTTTCTTCTTAGAGTTTTATAGTTTTAGCTTTTACATTTAGTTCTTTGATTTATTTTGAGTTAATTTGTATATATAGTATGAGGTGAGGTCCAATTTCATTCTTTTGCAAGGAGATTTCCAGTTGTTCCAGAAGCATTTGTTAAAATAAAACAATTATTTCTCTTATTGGGTTGTTTTGCCATCCATGTCAACATCAGTTGACCATGAATGTAAAGATTTATTTCTGGACTTTCAGTTCTATGTCATTGATCCATCTGGCTATCCTTATGCCAGTACCACACTGTACTGATTATTGCACCTTTTTAAAAGATTTTTAAATAAAAAAGTGTTCATTCCCCTGACTTTGTCTGCCTTTAACCCAGTTGTTTTGGCTACTTTAGGTCCCTTACATATTTATATGAACTGTAGAACAAGTGTTCAATTTCTGCAGGAAAAAGGCAAGTAGGATCTTGATATAAAATATTTTGAATCTATAGGTTAATTTGGAGAGTAGTGCCATCTTACCAATACTAATCTTCTAATCCATGAATACAATGTTTTTTCACTTACTAAGGTAACTTTAATGTTTTTTTCAATTATGTTTTTGTTTTCAATGTACAAGTTTTGTACTTCTCTTATTCAATTTATTGATATTTTTATTTTTGATACTATTGAAAATGGAATAATTTTCTTTGTTTTTATTTTGAATTGCTTTTATTGGCATGACATTGGTTAATAAAATTACACAAGTTTCAGGTGCACAATTCTATAATACATCATCTGTATACTGTATTGTGTGTTTGCCACCTCAAGTCAAGCCTCCTTCCATGACCATTTATCCCTCCCTTTGCCCTCTTCTACCTCCTCATCTTAATTTGTTCATGGAAATTATTTCCTGACCCTTAGCTGCCATCTAGAATCAAGGCACTATAACGAGCTTCTCATGCACATTGCAACTTTTATGCATATTAAAATTTTCAAGCTATCATTGAGAATGCAAAGATAAATTAAGCATTTCCCTTGTCCTCTCTTGTGAAATAATAGGGGGAAAAATACATTTAGTTTCTGTCCTTATTTCTTGAACAAAGCTCTTAAAACCCTGTCATTTCCTAAATAATAGTAACTCTAGCAATACCCTCTTTTTCTAGTATTTTTTCCTTTAGCTCCTGTCCCTGATATAATGCTGCTACATGTCTTGGAATTTTCTGAGTGACAGGAGTTTCTTTTGTTCTAATGAAGGGGTGCCTCTTGCTGGGTTCCTGGAGAGCTCTGAGATGGCAGCTGGTCATCAGAAAGGCCAAGCCATATCAGAAGCTTAACTTTTTAGCCCACCTTCCACCATCCTAGAAGGGGAGAAGGACTGGAGACTGAGTCGAAGATTGATCAGACCTTTGTAATAAAGTTTCCATAAAAATCTCTTAAGTACTGGGTTCAGAGAGCTTCTGGATTATTGAACACATTATGTGTTGTGACACTAGAGCACCCTAATCTCATGAAGACAGGAGCTCCCATGCTAAGAACCTTTCCAGACTTCACCCTATGTAACACTTCTTCTGTATTCTTCATTATATCCTTTATAGTAAAAGAGAAAAAGGTAAGTAAGTGTGCCCCTGAGTTCTGTGAGCCATGCTGAATCCACGAAGGGGGTCATGGGAACCCTGGCTCACAGGCATTTGGGCAGAAGCACAGAGATTCCTAGAACTTACAACTGACATCTGAATTGGGAACAATCTTGTGGATCTGAGCACTTTATTTGTGGGATCTGATGCCAACCCCATGTAGATGGTCTTAGAATTAAATTATAGGACATCCAGCTGCTGTCACAGAAAATTAGGTGATGTGTAGAAAACCCACACTCTGGTGTCAGAAGTCTTGTGACTGTATAAATAAAGCAGAAATGCAGGAGTGTTTCCCAAAGCTTTTCTAGAAACTGATAATATTTTCCAATGTAAATCACTCACATTAAATGGCAAAGCACCTGCTGTAGAATGAATGTTTCTGAATAATAAATAGGTGAATGACACAATAATTTCCATGGGGGTGATAATGATGTTGGCTTTGATGGAAGAATGAAAGCCTCTAGGTCTACCCCTTAGTTGTACCTCCTACGTCCTCTGCCCCTCACTCTGAACTCCAGGAACGTCCAACTACTCACATCGACTAGACTGTCCCATTTAATTCTCACTTACGGGCTACCGCGAATCAAATAATGTGCCTGGAACACTCTTCTGTCCCTTGCCTAAAGCTCCTTCTCTTTGCCTAACTCATCCTTACCCACCTAGGCTTAATTCAGTTTACCTGTCACTTTAGAGGCTTTCCTGGACCTTCCTTTAACATTGGATTCAGGGGTTCTCTCTAGTTTCTCCCCGGTAACTCCCACGGATCCCCATCTGGGTGCAGCCAATAGGCTGCAGCTCCTTTCAGTACGTGCAACTCTGTATCTTCATTATGCAGAACAGAAGCTGGTGCACAGAGAGGGTTTAAAAATATTATCTACCAAAATGATTACAGACAATAAATGAAATCAAGTTCTCTAGAAGCAGTAGCAGCCTATGTCTTTAGGGCATTGGATTTAATCAACATTTTCCCTCCCTGTTCCTCAGTTCTCCTGTTTTCTTTGTTCTTCCATTGCATTCCTACTTTTTTCCTCCTTTCCCTTCTACCTTCTATTTTAGTTTTTATTGCCATGTGTCTCTTGTCAAACACAGCCCTTGATGAAAGCATCTTGAAAGATCCCCTATAACGTTTAAATGGTCATAAAACCATTTAAGTGATACCTAATACCATATGAAACTACTCTGAAAAGGCATGAAAATCTTGTTGGGAACCCGCTCCCACCCCACCCCACAACACCAACATACCAATCGGGGTTGAAGCAATCTCACGTATTTGGAAAAATACAATTTTTGACTTATTGGATGTAGTAGTATTTTTGTGTTTTAAAATTATGTATAAAATACATATGTTGTTAAACTACTCTATTATTTTATTCTATTCTCTTCTCACCAATATACTCTCTAAATTGCATATTTAACCCAAGGTTTACTAACCAGGAAACATTAGGCATGTCACTACACCTCTCTGACTTCTAGTAATGACATGTGAACACGAACACCCAAACACCCATTTCTCACATTACATGGAAGGAATGAAAGGTTAAAAAGCATGGAAGCTTCCTGTCTCCATTCCTGGCATGTGGAAGATGTACAATAAATTAGCTCCATTCTTCATCCTCCTTACTTCCCATACAGACAGAGCTATGGTCCCCAACTAAATGCCTGACTGAGATACAAACTCTATTTTTGAATAAGCACATGGCTGATGATCACTTTGAACCATGCGTCAATTATAAAATGAAGCCTACTAGAAGAAAAACAAAAAGAAATAAATAAATCGATTTCTTATGTTCCTTCTCTCTGCTATTTCTATGGCGGTTATTTAAATCCAAATGAGGAAATTAGGAGCTTCTCTTGGAATTGCCTCTGGTTTTTCTGCGTTGTATGCACCTCCCTTTAGAATGTCAGTGTTGTTCGTTGACACTGCCATATTTTGCTCAAAGAATTGAGTATTTTCCAAAACCCTGCAACCCACTTCCCCTATAAATTATTCTTATGAATGTTTCTATACTAAAATGCCTACACATCGCATTTCTTTAGTACAGGGGGGCAATTTCAATATTTCAAAGACCCCTATAAATCAAGCATAGTGTTGTAAAAACGAAGCAATTTGGCTGGAAATGCAAAGACAGGGTTCCTGTCTGACATTTGCATCAGAAAGTCAGCCAAGCTTCTGAGTACATTCGTCCATGGAAACATGAGTCTTCTTATGATAAACAAGTGCTCTGGGAGATGGTATTATCACAAAGAGGATTATTTATGCTAGTTCGAGAAACAAAAAAAAGGGGAAAATGTAGTCCCCTTCAGATCTTGAAGCTGCTGATCAAATAAAAATTTCAAAGTAAAATTTCTGAAAATTGGCTCAGAAAGTGCTTATGGTTTTAGTCACAAAACAAGTGGGCGGAGGGAGCCAGGGATGGTAGCATATTGACAAATAGAATGGTTTATGTTCATTTTTAATTCTCTTAAATATCAGAAGCAGGACCTTAATTCTCTTAAATATCAGGAATTACCCTTACTGCATTTCAGACCTCATTGGAAATAAAATCACTTCTGTGGAGGAAAAACTAAGTCAAACAGACTCACAAATACTCATACAGAAATGAACACTGATTTAGTAGCATAGATATAAAGCCCACAGACCAAAAAGCATGCTCGCAAAAACACCCACACGTGCCCTGGCCGGTTGGCTCAGAGGTAGAGCGTCGGCCTGGCGTGCGGGGGACCCGGGTTCGATTCCCGGCCAGGGCACATAGGAGAAGCGCCCATTTGCTTCTCCACCCCACCCTCCTCCTTCCTCTCTGTCTCTCTCTTCCCGTCCCGCAGCCAAGGCTCCATTGGAGCAAAGATGGTCCGGGCGCTGGGGATGGCTCCTTGGCCTCTGCCCCAGGCGCTAGAGTGGCTCTGGTCGCGGCAGAGCGACGCCCGGAGGGGCAGAGCATCGCCCCCTGGTGGGCAGAGCATTGCCCCTGGTGGGTATGCCGGGTGGATCCTGGTCGGGCGCATGTGGGAGTCTATCTGACTGTCTCTCCCCGTTTTCAGCTTCAGAAAAATACAAAAAACAAAAAACAAACAAACCAAAAAAAAACACCCACACGTGCTCATTCATGAAATGTGCACATGATTTCGGGAGCACAGGCGAATCTGGGGCTGAAGATCAGGACCAAGAGTTTAAACCACATCCCTAACCTTCCAGAGTAAAAGTGTCTTTATACTTAAATGACAAAAAAAAACAAAACCCAAAAACAAACAAACAAACAAAAACTTCTATTTTTTTATTACGTGGTTCAAGAACATTGTAATTTGAATTTTTCTCTGGTACTTTTTTTAGTCAAGACAAAGAAAACTTCTAATACAAAGGAGGCATGAATTTCTTTTACTTCCATTATAAAAGTATATAAAGCAACGTGGATCAGCTATTAAGAAATAGAGGAAATGGTGAGCGGAGCAGATAAACGAGCCTTTTAAATACACCAGGACGGAAATTAAGCGCAGTAGCTACGTTCACCTGTGACCACATTTCATAACTCGGAAAAACCTAAATCATTTGAGAAACCATAGGATAATGGTAAAACAAATCAACATGGCAGTCTGTCACCCCCGGCTCCAAATCTCAGCACTGTCTGCCACCTATAAGCTCTGCAGCCCTGGAAAAGATATGCATGTGCACATGCATGTTTCTGTGCCTTGGTTTATGCCTTTTTAAATGAAGGTAACAAATATTTAGCCTTCAGATTGTATTACATATTCCATCATGCTATTATTATATAGTATATATCATTTTAGTGTAATGCCAGAAACACATTAGGCACTCATTCAACATGCATACTATATATTAATATGATGTAATATAATAGTTGCTGAAAATGATTTGTAGATTACATTTGTTGGAACCAACGTTAAAATTATCTAAATCAAGCCACATTAAATCAGCAATGAAATATGTTCTAAAGAGATTAAGAATCTGAAAGCACAATTATATGTCTAAAATACTCCTTCGTTCTAAGCCGTGTGTTCATCAGCTAAATTCCTGCATCCTCAAGCAAAAGAGAGCCCTTGGTGTTCAGCCCCAATAACGCAGAGAGCAGACTGCACTGCGCAGGTTAGAGGAGCCCTTAGAGGACATGCTAGGTCTGCAGAAAGACTCATGCACACTCTTCCTTACAGTGATCAACAACAACGACCTAATGTCAAGTGGAAAAGCCACCCCATCAAGCAGTTGTCTGCATTACTTAGCACCAAACAAATGAGCCTGATGGATGTATTCTATAGAGCTGGCCACCTGGTGTGGAGCCATTGTGTTGTGGAAGCTTATATTTGAAGCGCTTTTGCATTCTGTGTCTGCAATTTTTAGGTCATAGATTAAATCCTAAAGGATAAGTACAACCTCTTGTTCTGAGAAAAGAACGTGGCAAACTAACGCGAGATACTGGCTAAATGGAGGAAATGTAGGTTTCCTACCGGAAAAGCATGGAGATAATAAAGAATTTAATGCCTAGAAGACAGTGAAAAGATGAATTTAAAACACTTAGCACAGGCCCTGGCCGGTTGGCTCAGCGGTAGAGCGTCGGCCTAGCGTGTGGAGGACCCAGGTTCGATTCCCGGCCAGGGCACATAGGAGAAGCGCCCATTTGCTTCTCCACCCCTCCGCCGCGCCTTCCTCTCTGTCTCTCTCTTCCCCTCCCGCAGCCAAGGCTCCATTGGAGCAAAGATGGCCCGGGCGCTGGGGATGGCTCTGTGGCCTCTGCCCCAGGCGCTAGAGTGGCTCTGGTCGCAACATGGCGACACCCAGGAGGGTCGCAACATGGCGACGCCCAGGATGGGCAGAGCATCGCCCCCTGGTGGGCAGAGCGTCGCCCCCTGGTGGGCGTGCCGGGTGGATCCCGGTCGGGCGCATGCGGGAGTCTGTCTGACTGTCTCTCCCTGTTTCCAGCTTCAGAAAAATGCAAAAAAAAAAAAAACACTTAGCACATTGTACGTTCTTAGAGAATGTCAGCTAATGTTTTTATAGATAATAACTTGTAGTAATATTATCGATTATTACATTTAAATGAGTATTAGGTTATTATTTTTAACATTATGGCTAATAGAAGATTTGGTCAACATGTCTAAGAAATGAGAACAAGGATAATTAGGACCGAATGTCAGAGATCAAGATCATAGGCCCTGGCTGAGTAGCTCAGCTGATTAGATCATCAGCCTGAGACACTAATGTTGCAGGTTTGATCTGCAGTTGGGGCACATATAAGAATCAACCAATGAATGCATAAATAAGTGGAATAACAAACTGATGTTTCATTCTCTCTCTTTTCCTTGTTCCTTTCTCTATAAAATCAATAAACAAAAATATTGAGAACATCTGAACAATGAGACTCAAAAAGGGGATCAATACAGTGACAGTAAATCCTGATAGGGTACTTTTAGGAATTTACTTTTTTCATGTTAGTTGAGGAATAGAAAGGTAGCTAGGTTATTCCAAAGGAGCAAGAATAGGTCAAAGATGGTCCTTATAGCCCATATTGGCATCCCTGTTCTTCATTTTAACATTCAACTACCCATGTCTCTAAGGGACCTTTCTTACCTACAAATGGCATATTGTCATTTCTGAGGCCATTATACCCCCTCCATCAAAAAATTGTGTCCTATAAACCATTCTACCCAAATCCTGCTTTGTGATTTCTAATATAACAGCTAATAAATATGTTGAAATGGCTCACATTAAGGAGATATTTTAAAGTCTCGGACTTCTTCACTGAAGATATAGATTTGTTTTCTAATAGTGTTTTGGAGGGGACAGGGTTTATTGTGGACTGAACTGTGTTCTCTCAGAATTTATAGGTAAAGCCCATAACTCCAAATGTGACTGACTTTGGAGCTAGGATATTTAACCTTTAGTTAAGGTCAAATGAGATCATAAGTGTAGAGCCTAATTTTTTTTTTTTTGTATTTTTATGAAGCTGGAAACAGGGAGAGACAGTCAGACAGACTTCTGCATGCACCCGACTGGGATCCACCCGGCATGCCCACCAGGGGGCGATGCTCTGCCCCTCTAGGGCGTCACTCTGTTGTGACCAGAGCCACTCTAGTGCCTCGGGCAGAGGCCAAGGAACCATCCCCAGTGCCCGGGCCATCTTTGCTCCAATGGAGCCTCGCTGCAGGAGGGGAAGAGAGAGACAGAGAGGAAGGAGAGGGGGAGGGGTGGAGAAGCAGATGGGTGCTTCTCCTGTGTGCCCTGGCCGGGAATCGAACCTGGGACTTCCGCACACCAGGCTGACGCTCTACCACTGAGCCAACCGGCCAGGGCCTGTAGAGCCTAATTTGTTGGGACTAGTGTCCTTATGAGAAGAAAGATGTTCTCTCTTTCTCTCTCAATCTCTCTGATCCCTCACCCCTCTGTCCATGTGCACAGAAAAAAGATGCAGTAAGAAGGAAGCTCTCTGCAATCCAGAGAGGTTTAACCAGATACCAACCCTGCTGGCACCTTGATATTGGAATTTCAACCCACAGTACAGAGGAAACATGTAGTTATAGTGTTTAAACAGCCAGTCTGTAGCCTTCTGCCATGGAAACTCAAGCAGACTGATATACAGCCTTACCAAAAATACTGGATAAAATGGTGGGAATTTCAGATATCCTCCAAAAACAAGAGAAAGATACCATCTTCTTATGCTCATTGTATAAATTACTAAAATTAATCTTATAACATCTAACTCTATTTCTTCATCATCATTGTTAAATATTTTGCTTAATTCTTCACACTAGAAAATTAATATATTACATTGGCTCACTTGAGTGTTTATTACTCAAATACTGACCGATGACCAAAAAAGAAAAGAATTTCTAAAGGCTACTTAAACAAAGATTCTAAATTTCTTTATCATTTTTTGTTGTACGGGGGCATTAACAGGACAAGAAGGACTCTGTAGAGGTGATGAATATAACTTGAGATGCTGCGGTCATATCATTCTTCTTGTTGTTGCTGCTATTAATTAATTACACCAAAGAAATCAACTGAGATTCTCTAACCATGATGTTCCATATGTAGGAACATCTATTTTCAAATTCTCAGTTCTTAGTGAGGAATAGTTGTTCCTTCCAAACAAAACTTTCCTGCCCTGGCTGGTTGGCTCAGTGGTAGAGCGTCATCCTGGCGTGCAGGAGTCCCGGGTTCAATTCCCAGCCAGGGCACACAGGAGAAGCAACCATCTGCTTCTCCACCCCTCCCCCTCTCCTTCCTCTCTGTCTCTCTCTTCCCCTCCTGCAGCCGAGGCTCCATTGGAGAAAAGATGGCCCGGGCGCTGGGCATGACTCTTTGGCCTCTGCCCCAGGCGCTAGAGTGGCTCTGGTTGTGGAAGAGCGACGCCCGGAGGGGCAGAGCATCGCCCCTGGTGGGCAGAGCGTCGCCCCCTGGTGGGCGTGCCGGGTGGATCCCGGTCGGGCACATGCGGGAGCCTGTCTGACTGTCTCTCCCCGTTTCTAGCTTCGGAAAAATACAAAACAACAACAACAAAAAACAAAACTTTCCTGTTTCCTTCCCGTGTTACCTACAACTGATGCCTATAGGCAAACTTTCTTTAAGAAGGGTTGATAAGGTAAAAGAAGAGTGTCAATACCAATGGAATCTATTTGAGTCCTTCTAATATAGTAAGAAAAAGAAAGAAAAAGTATAAAAGGTGAGAATTCTAAAATTAAGCGGTTTACTAAAAAATTTAATTTCTCAAAGAAGTATTAAAGATTATTTTAAAGTATTCGAGGTTGCTTGGAAATTTCTTCCCATCCGTGGGAGAAGTAAGGGGCATGATTATGTGCTGCTGAGTAAGTCATCTTTATGCATGGATGTTATTTCCCAGTAGTCCGGTTGTAACTGGACCTAAAGAACTTTTCCTCTCACCTAAATTTTCTTGTCATTTTCCTAGAAAGAAAACCCAACCATCATTGTGTGAGCAATCCTTCCAAACATACATTTATTTATCCAGGGCAATTTTTAAACAATTTCACGGTTTGTGGACATCTGACGTCAAACTTTGGACAAATTGATAGCTTTTGTCTCATCTTTTCGCTCCTACATTTTTTATGATCTTCTCATCCTCACATTTTCAGGGTTGAATTTGTTTTGCGTGTAAATTTATATTACTTGTGTGTTCAAGGTTGTTCTCTCAAACTAAAAATTTGATCAAAACTAATATTTAAAAAGAAAGAAGGTTTCAACTACCCAGGGTATATAAGAGAATCTTTGAGACCTGTGGAATCAAGTAATTAAAAACGAATCATGCTTTTGTTCCCTGTCCCCCAAGGGCTTGACTCTAGTGACTATTTTCAATGACTTAATTTTCTTTCCGTTATGTTATTTTCCACAAGATTGCCTCTAAACCATAGGTTTGCCAATGGCTTATGCATACCACAGCTGCCTATTTTCTGATGGGTTGCAAAGCAACATTGAGAAGCAATTTTTTCATTTTTGTTTTATAGCTGAAACCTAGTATAGTGCTGCTTGACTGTACTCATCTTTCCTCCTCAATCTGCACATTTAAGTGACTTTTGACAAGTAATCTCTGTTGAAATATCAACTGTCCTATCTATCAAATATGGACAATAGGGTCATCCAAAGAGAATTGTTGCAATGGCATGCATGTAGCACAGATTGCTAATTATTCCCTAATACCCATTTTTCTTTTCTTCCTTTTCTAAAATCAAGAGCCTCTTGATTTTAGCTGAGCACATAGCCTCCTGGTTAAAGACTCCCCCACGCTTTCATCAATTAGTTAAGACCGCTTGACTAAGTTCGGGCCAGTGAGTTGTGATGTGAGTGTCTTGTTAAACTCCTGGATGATGTCCTTACTTGCTTTTTCTATCCACTTTTCTCTTTCACAAAGCCTGGGTTGTAGCTATTGGGGTGGTAAACCAATTCTGTCAACCAGACAAGGAAGCATCCCAGAAAATGACAGAGAGAAACAAGAAAAAAAAAATGTGGCACAGAAGAAATCTCATGGCGTTGAGACTCTGGCCTACTAATGTTAGTGAAATTTTACTTTAGGAATAAAAGGCCCTTTTACCTTGTTGAAACGTCAAGCCAAACCCTAAATCACTTAATGTATAAAGTATGCAGCACAGATGCCACAGGCAGCAATATCATTTCCCCAACACAGGAGGAATTCCTTGCATATTAGAGTCATACTATAATTCAGGGCACGAACCCAAGCTAAAAAGCCACCAGGGTTCAACGTTTTTATTGATTGAGAGGCAGAGGTAGCAGTCCCATTTTATAGATGAAGACCCTAAGAATCGATAGAGGTTAAGGAGCTTTTCCACTATCACTTCAGAAAAAATTCCCAAATTAAATACAAACACACAGAAAATGCTGTAATTATACTTCACTGTGATGATAATTTACTTAATAGAAAAGTTCATATATCAAGTAGTACATGTTGAAAAGAAGGGTTTTTATCTTTTTTGTGTGTGTGTGTGACAGAGACAGACAGATGGACAGATAGAGGCAGAGAGACAGGAATTGTGAGAGATGAGAAGCATCAACTTTTCATTGCAGCACCCTAGTTATTCATTGATTGCTTTCCCATTCATTGATTGCTCCCCCCCCCGGGGGGGGGGGTTGGCTACAGCAGACCAAGTGACCCCTTGCTCTAGCCAGCCACCTGGAGCTCAAGCTGGTGAGCCTTGCTTAAACCAGATGAGCCCACGCTCAAGCCAGCAAACTCAGGGCTTCAAACCTGCGTCCTCCAAGTCCCAGTCCAATGCTCTATTGACTGCGCCACCACCTGGTCAGGTAGGGCTTTCAACTCTTTGTAGGTTCACTTGACTGAGAGCATGAACCAACTCAAGCTGCTGAGCACCCACTATGTGCCTCTTATTATACTCAGCAGAGAAGGTCATAAAATAGTTATAGAAAGAATTACTGGTGGCCCTCACAAACAGAATTGTGTGTAAAGGGAGGCAAAGGATATACATGTGAATGCTCAATTGTATGCATGTTTGAGAAGGACAGAAAATGACTATAAACAAAATAAAAATCCCCTAAATGGTCTCTCTACCAATTTTATCTAAATGAAATGAAGGCAAATGATGAAGTTCAATGATCTGTCATACGATGATGTTGTGAAAGCCCTTCATAAGCCCATCTATTTCCAGCTTCACTAGAATGATGAACTACCTATTCATAAAAATGGGCTAGTAAGGAAAAAGCAATAGACCAGGAGCTGGAATTAGCATATATTTCCAAAGAAACACATCATGCCAGAAAACATGACTCTTTTTGTAGTACTATTTGAAGATAAGTCGATTAAGGAAGCATTGCAGAAGTATTGGATTAGATTTGATTTATTCAGGCCCAAGTTAGTGTCTCAAGAAAATGTGCTCTCATATTAAGCAAAATTGCTGTAGGTGTTAGATGAGCACTGTCAAATAGATTGCATACTAACTGAAAGGTCATAAAACAAAGAGTAATCATAAACTGCCTAGCATTTAGATGAAAATGAAACAGACATAACCCGAAAGTGAAGACTGTGCCAGATATTTTTATAAACCTAAATACAGAAAATCGTAACTCTTTTGTAAACGGGAAGGCTGGAACGTGAAATAAAGCAATAGTCTGAGGGGCTCTCCTTCGTCGGCTTAGTATTCAGGTTGTCTTTACGCACATCTACGCACAATACACATGGGATATCGTTTTCATGATTTATGTAACAAAGCATGAAGTGTTCACTCTATGGCAGTCATTGCAAATATGGAAAGAAAGGCATTTATATTTATTTGGTAGTGCTTGAAATGGGTCACACTATGAGCTTGGAGCTGTCTATAATTTATCTCATTTCAAGAAAATCCTGTAGTTCTGTGTGTAAGAGCTGTGTCTCACATGTGAAGTGTTTGCCCTTGACTATGTCATATAACTTCTCTGAGCCTTCATTTTCTCGTAGGGTGGCTGAAAGGATTAAATATGTGAATATATACAAAGTGTTCACATTATCATGACTGGAGTCTCACAACAACTCTAAGAGGTAAGTAGCAAACAGAGCATGCACCTTAGCACCTATGAGAACTGAACTCCAATCTTGTTCCACTAGTTTCTGTTCTGTGACATGCAGTCAGTTTGTTCACTTCAGCCTTTTCATAATTAAATGGAGGACCATACCTATCTTTTAAGATGATTTTAAAGATGAAAGGTAATGAGCTCAATTTGCCTATCACCATGGTTGGAGAAATAAAAATTCTCATTGAATGAAAGCTATTATTGTTAAGAAAATTGTTCTGCCCTTGGAGCTCACTGCTTCAATTTCAAATTTCAATGGTTGTTCAGAAGCTACTTAAATTTTTTAATAAAAAGTTCTGATTATATGTCCATAATCTTTCATGATTAAAAACATATACATCTCTAATCCCACGGCCAAACCAATTTATATCCCTAACCCCCTGAGCAAGTTTTTCTTCTATATTACCTTTTATGCTGCCCTATTTATTGGAGACATACCAGATGTTTGAAGGGTGGAGGGGTCAGTTAAACTACCGTTCGGTGTCAAACATAGTAAATTAGTTATCCTACACCAACATATTCCTAACATTTAGAAGCATTTTTGCATAGCTATTCCTTGCTTAAAAAACAACAAGAAAAATATTTGAGGTTTGGCTTTTATAAGATTAATTCAGAAATAATACCGATTTTTGTATTTTAAAATGTTAACTTGTTTGGTTTGAGGTTTATAATTCATTTTATTCTAATAATGCCATCTGCTTTTTAATTTAATTAAAAGCAATTAACATTTACCTAGGACCTACTATGCACTAAGCCCTAGGAACAAAAAGACAAAATTGGCATACCTCTTGCTCTGTAAGAATTTTAAATCTATTGGCAAACACAGACATATTAGAGACACTAATTATCATCAGAGCAGAGTCATGATATATTTTGTTCCATCTCTGAAAGTGTTCATAATTTTCAGCAATTAATATTATGAAACAATTAATTCTATTGATCTTTGACTCAAAGTATAAAATTATGACATATAAAATTGTACATAACTTAAAATTTTTTCATAGTTAGAAGTACTCTGCAAGTTCAGATTTTCTATTCTGGTTATTTTGGCTTTGTTTGTTCATTTACTTGCTTGCTTGCTTTTTTTCTGTTTTGTAAATAATCCCACCAAAGTGTTTTGTGGTTCAGAAGGAGATCAGGATAGTGAAACTGGGACACCAGAGAATTTTTCTGTCAATGAAAAATTTTCTAGGTTGTAGGAAAATTTGGGTATTTTCTTGAACCTAGCTAGAGGAAAATATGTATAAAAACAGAAGGACTACCTGTAATGTAAACTGAGATGCATTGAAGGAAAATGTAAGGTTCAAGTTTTTTGAGTCCATAATGTAATAATAATCAATTGGGAGCAAGCAGGTCCTTTTTGACCACTTAAATTTCAAGGCCACTTATATTCTTTCTAACATACATTTATTTGTTATGAGCATAACATATATTTATCTTATGCTTGAGATAATTCCAGTGTATTTGTATAGTTGTCCTTCTCCCCTCAGCGCTCAGTTCCTTGTATACCTCTTCTCCAGTGTCGATGCCAGTCCACCTAGCACAGCCCCTCATTCCCACGGTGCCACCTCAACCTTGTCACTCTCAGTAGTGGTGACTCTTCATTCCCTGCATGCACCACTTGGACCAGCATTTCCTTTCTTTCCAGCTTACTCAATCTAGCATTCCAACTCTAACAAACCTTCTGTAGCACCATGACCTACAATCCATTGATCCGACTCCCTCCTTCATTAATCTTAAAGTGCTCAACATTTATGATATATTCATTATCTACTCTGTACCCTGAATTTCCTGATCTTTCCTCTCTGGGATTATAGTATTACATTGATTTGAAAAATGAAGATGAAGGATGCTGAGGATTTATAATACACCCCATTGGCAAAAAGAGCCAGGAAAACACAATTCTACCTTCCTAGCATGCTGGGAAGAAAGTGACGCACATCCTCATTTTATAAGAGAGAAGACTGATTCTCATAGGATTAAGTGGCTTGCCTAACATGATGGTTAATTTTATGTATTAACTTCACTGAGCTAAAGGATGCCCAGAGAGCTGGTACACTATTTCTGGGTGGATCTGTGAGGGTATTTCTAGAGAAGACTAGCATTTGATTGGTAGACTGAGTAAAGAAGATCACCCTCAGGGATGTGGATAAGCATCATCCAATCCAGTAGGAACCTGGACAGAATAAAAAGGCAGAAGAAGAGTAAATTTATCTCTTGCTTTTGTTGAAACATCCATTTTTCTTTTAATCCAACACATTGGTGCTCCTGGGTTCTTGGGTTTTTGGGTTCGAACTGAAGTTATTCCACCATGTCCCCTGGCCCTCCAGCTTGCAGACATCAAAGTGTAAAATTTCTTAGCTTCCATAATCACATGAGCCAATGCCTGATAATAAATATCCTTCTACATATCTATATCCATATCCATATCCATATCCATATCCGTGTCCATATCCATATCCATGTCCATGTCTATATGTATTTGTATACCTATACCTATACCTGTATCTATACCTATATCTATATCAACAGCTTTACCTATATAGAAATATCCTACTGGTTGTTTCTCTGGGGAACCCTAATGTACCCAGTATCAAAACAAGTAAACACAGACTCCTAATTTGAGCCCAGCTTCCCTGAGAAAACAAAACTTGGTGCAAAGACTACCATTTCAGAAATCTAGAAACCCATAGATTGCAATTCAAAACAAGACTCTATGAATTACTTTAATTGATTAAAAAGCATCTTACAAATGTAAGTAGCAGCTAATGAGCACTATAAACATGTTAGCTTTGTTGCAATTACTAAACACAATGTATTTTCACCTATTTATTCATATAAAACAGTGGTTTTTAGTGTTTTTACGTTTCAGCATGGTGAAAATAGAAGAACTTATTTCAGGAACCTTAAAGCAGAAATCACCCTGAGCATTAACAAATTTGACTAAGATCATTGGGTCTGTAATCTTCATTCAACATCAGGATGGTTAACTATTTCATGGACCAGCATGAAATTTCTGGAAGACTTGTCTGCAGACCAGCAGTTAGAAAACACTGACATAGAAGACTCCGATTCAACATCTTTGCTTTAGAAATGATTGAGTTAGGATCTTCCTATTCAAAACAGACCACCACATGGTGAGAACGACTGATCAGAACAATGAGGAAACAATGTGATAAGCATGTAAGAAGATGAAAACAAAGAGCAAGCTGGGTATCTAACTGGACCAGGGGTAGTGGAAGAGCCACAGTCAGGCAAGCTTTCAGAAAAACCTAGCACAGTGCCTGGGACAAGGTAAGAAACCAGTCAATGATAAATAAGCGGTATTATCGCTGTTCTTGTATTTTCCTGGATTTTTAAGCTCACTGCATTTTTACTTAAGTCTAGCCAAATTCCCATTGTTTATTTTTAGACGAGGCCGGCAAAATATGCCCGTCATTGTTGCTCTTTAACTGCCCTTCAGGGGGTGAAAGAACAGAGAAAGGAGAAAGGGCCACGAGGAAAAGAGTCAAGAAAGGCGAGGCAGGGATCAGTCTTGTCTGAGCAACAGCCGGAGGCACGCTGCTTAATTCAGAGTCCCTTTGGAGTGAGAGCTCAGAAAAATAATCGAAATATGAAGTTAAGATTGGGTTGAGATGTTTTACAGGGATATAGAAATTTCTTAGACTCCAAGGACTGAAGTAAACGTATTTCCTGACTTAAAGCAAAGAAAAACAAAAAACACAGACACTTAGTAACGGAAGCCACTCTCTTCACCTCTTAGAGCCCCATGGTCTCATTCATATTAGCTACCCAACTCATCTCTCTCCCCAACAAGGGCTTATTTATTGCCTGGTTAGAGGCAATACATTACCAACAACTATAGCTCTACTCGCTGAACTCCCGGTCTTAGGGCTAGCCATTTAATGATTATTGTATCAATATCTCTAAGTTAAATTTCTCATGGCGAAAGCGTTCACATTCCTAGTAAAATGCTGAGCATGCTGATAAAATAAGAAAACAAGAGTGGATCTCTGCCCACAGAGAACTCAGTGGTTATTGGGAAAGTATTGCCCCAAACGTTATTCATTCATATTATTTTTTCTTTCTCTCAGTAAGTATTTATTGAGTATCCACTATTAACCTAGCAGTGAGTGAATGCAGAGGATTCCATCATAAATAGAAACAGCCTCTGTTGTTAGGGAACTACTAAAATTTATCATTTAGAGGTGAGTTAGGCTTTAATCAAATATTCACACAAACATGCCTAGATAAATATTCTGTTCACAAAAAATTAGGGGATATTTTATCGATTCATATTTATTTTGAAATACCCTCTAATGTTTGTGAGCAGTATATTAGAACACATTACAAAGGAGAAGTTCACAACACTGTAAGTCAGAGAATCTACCACACTTGACGTTGACAAGTACTTAAGATTTTATTGTACATAAAGCAATTGAGCTGAAATATGGATGCATAGGAGGAACTCAACAAAGAGAGGAAAAACATTCCAAAACAATCTGAAAAATTCCTGTAGCAGGAGAAAGGGAGTTCCACAGAGAGATATAAAAAGTCACCAGGACTGGTCCACAGAGTGTAAGCATATGAGAAACAAAGCTGTAGCTCAGTGAGATGTAGCTGTGCTGCACCTGGTGGTCCTGCAAGAGTCATTTTCACATTTAAAACTTTTAAGGTGTAAGTTAATAATGATATCATCCAATGAATGGTTTGAAAATATAATTCTGGTTGCAGTACTGGGAAGGGATTAGAAGAGATTAGAGGTGTGATGATTAAATTTGATGTGTCACCTTGGCTTGGATATGGTGTTCAGTTATTTAAATACTAGACTAGATGTTCCAATGAGAGTGTTTTGTAGTTAACATTTATAATCTGTTTATTTAAAGTAAAAGTGATTACCCTCCATGATAGGCTTGAGTCTCATCTAATTCTTCAAAGACCTTAAGAGGAAAAACTGAGGTTTCCTAGAGAATCAGAAGTTCTGCCACAGACGATTACATAGAGACACTGCCTAAGGTTATGCCATAATAGTCTTCCCTACAGATAATCTGATTCATGGCTACATCAACACTGCTTGAGTTTCCAGCCTGCCACCTGGCCTTCCCTATGAATTTCAGACATGCCAACGCCCCCAATTATATAAGCCAATTCCTTAAAATAAGTATATATTTATACTGAGACATATACACGTATTTCTCTGGAGATTCATGACAACTCTAATACAAGAAAATAGAAAACAATTTTGTAATTTGTAATCAAACCAGACAGGGTTTACTACACTGGGGAACAAAATTTTTGTTGCATCCACAAAAACACTTGTTTTTACCTAATTTGAGTGTGCTGATCTCAAATCTGACATTAATCTTTCTGTGTAAGCTACAGTTTTTTTTTGCAATTCAAGATTTTAGTTTTCATTTTATTGCAAAATTTTCAACATAATGAAGTAGAATGTCTTCTTGGGCAACATCTTTGTGAAAATATAATAATTTATATAATGCAATAAATACACCAATACAATAAAAGATACGATTCCATCAGAATTTGTCTACAATTTCAAAATAGAACATATTAAAACACTTATTTTAATCATAAAATTTGCACAAAACTTATTTAAATTCTACTTAGGCAAAAATTTGCATTTGTAGCTCTTGCGTTTGTGTACTTGTTGAGGACAATCTCGTTTGATGCTCATCACTAACAGCTCATCACTAACAGCTCCAAGATTTTCAGGAAACTTATCGAGGTGACTATTCAGGAAGTGAATCTTAACGCTCATGTTACATCCAATGTTGCAGAAAGCCAACAGCATCTTTTGAAACAGAAGTTCCTAGTTTTCTGCTTTTTTGTTGCCAAGGAAGTTCTTTGTAACTGCCACAAAAGACTGCCATGCTGTTTTCCTCTCCTTGTGGGTGGAGTGCAGAGCTCATTCCTAGCAGCCGTGGCTGATGCAATGCTGTGAGAATACTCCAGCTCCCAGAAGCCTCCTGGCAAACCCAGGAAGGAAGCTCTCCGCTATAAGGAAGTGACTTAGCGCCAACCACGCAGCTCCCTGATCTTTTCAGCCACTGGCCTTGAGGAACACGTTGTAACACCCTATAGGCTGAACCTACATATATAAGCTAACTTCCTGAATAAAGTGGATCTGCGTCACTGAACCTGGTCCCCGGAGTCGAGTCTTTGCGTCTCCATCGCACTCACCCCTGGCAGGACTTGTCCACAACTGGCACCCAATGTTGAGCAGGGACCTAACCAGCATCCAAGGGATGAGTGAGTGACCCCCTGCAATGGGAAACCTTCTCCCCCACTCTCGAAACCCCGCAGGCTCGAGCCCTGCATGCCCTATTGCAGAGTAGGTGAGTTGAAGTTTGTGAAAAGGATCTCTGTACTTACTGGGAAATTCTCTCTGGTCTCAATCCCTGGATTGAGGACGCACCCCTCTGGGACCCGGATACTTGGGTCCGAGCTCTCCGACGTGTTTGTTTGGCCCAGGTGCATGGGGGGAAACCTTCCCTCTCGGCCTCACTCCTGCCTTATTAGCAATACACGCCTACTTGACCAGTGCTCCTGCTGGGGACCCTCCGCTGATCCCTAAGGTCCAGCAGGCTACTCCTCTTTCAGAGGAGCCCCTACCTTTCTATTCACCCCCTCCGCTGAGGAGGAAAGTAGTTTAGCCTCCGAGTTTGACAAAATCGCGGCTGAGTGCGCAGAAACGAAACCAACCGAATTGTTAACTGCGCCATGAGCTCTGCCGTGGGAAAAAGCAGAAGTCGCTATTTCTGCATTCCCTGCTGGGGCTCAATGCCCCACCCCAGCCTCTCAGACGCCATTTTCTCCAACAAGTGTTCCTGCTGCAGACCCATGGGCCAGCCTATACGTCCCCATGAGTCTTTTTTCTTTCTGTCTGTCTTGTCTATTTTTCTGTATCTCTCTCTCTCTCTCTCTCTCTCTCTCTCTCTCTCTCTCTCCCCCCTCCCCTCTCTCTGAAATGCCACTGGAAGGACCCAGCCATGGCACAGTGGTGGGGATCACACCCTCTTCTAACGCAAGGGAGAGGTTATGCTTGTGTTTTTCAGCCAATTTGGATCCCAGGAACGCCCCCCCCAACATGCTTGACAGGGTTTCTTGAGCACCCACTAAATGGTTCAATCTTCACTCATCCAAAGCCACAGCCCTAGCCTTCTCCACACTGACTACGCCTGAGGGGAAGAGGTCCTCAGCACTCCAGAAGAAGACCTCGCGGCCCACGTGTGCGTCCCATCACCTGGGGGGATGTGGAGGCTTTGACGGGGCGGGACCAGAGAATTGCCCCTGACGGGCCCCCAGGCCCTGGTGCTCTGTTCTTGCTTATGTGTGCTATAGCGACCGCTGACTCCCAGACGCAGGCAGCGGCAGCCCGGGGCTCAAGCCCAGCAGCACGAGCTGGTGTTTTCAGTTCATATTTGGAGGATGAGGAGAATTGGGCTGGAGTTGCGATTTGCAGGCTCCAGAAGGTAAACGGTGGCAGCTGCAGTGGGAGGATGAACAGAAGCCAGGCTTGCATCGCCGAGTGGCTGCTGGAATGGCAGGGAGTCCCTGCTAAGCCGCTGGTGGGTTTGCTAACATTTTGGGACATAGGGGTGTACACCGTCATGCTCTCCAGAGCAGAGATGGAAATGCTGACTGCCATTGCCACATGCTCCTCTTTGGGACAATGTAAGACCTGCTAGGATGGCAGGGATGAGGGAGTGGCTGAGGCCTCATGTGCATGGACTGATTTCCTGGACTATGACCAGAGTGAGCACTGGCTCCTTTGCTGGATGGACTTATGGATTTTGGACAATGTGAAATACCCTGATGGGGGTGGGGGGCAGCTTTGCTGGAGTCCCTTCCCCTGCCCCGGGGAGCTTTTCCCATGGCTAGAAAGAAGGCCAAGGACATTTTGTGCTTTTGGCAAAGTGCTCAGAGACTGGTGAAATGTACCTTTGTAATTGTTGAAATTGTATGATTTGTCATATTGTTGTAATTTGTGTAATGTGCCTTGCAACCATATGCAATACACAGCCCATGGCAAGCCATCTGTTCCATGTTTGGATGCTGGGACCTTGTGGGAAGGGGACGTGCATGGACCTACGTCCATTTTTTACAATCAAAATGGAACTGTGTTTAATGGCACCTAGAATGTCTCTGTAACACAATGGGAGGGAAATGACATATAGACCCCTAGGAGGAATCCCCTGTTTAAGATCCCCGTTCTATTTCCTAACTAGTCAAGCATTACAGAAGCTTACCTCATGGTTTAATACAGCTAATCTATTGGCATATAATATAATAGGTATTATAGTTGTTTTAGTTCTACTAGGGTTCCATTGCATAATGCATAGCATTCAGAAGCTACAACAGCAAGCTGTCATTCATCAAGTCCAATTGGCCTTAATTTAAAAAGAAGGGGGAGATGTGGGTGGAGTGCAGAGCACATTCCGAGCAGCTGTGGCTGATGCAATGCTTTGAGAATACTCCAGCTCCCAGAAACCTCCTGGGCACACCCAGGAAGAGAGCTTGCCCACTATAAGGAAGTGACTTAGCACCAATCACGCAGCTCCCTGATCTTTTCAGCCATTGGCTTTGAGGAACCCACGTATATAAGCTAGTTTACTTCCTGAATAAAGTGGATCTGTATCACTGAACCTGGTCCCCAGAGTCAGGTCTTTGTGTCTCTGTCGTCTTCACCCCTGGCAGAACTTGTCCACACCTCCTTATTCATCATCCTGACAAATTCTTCATCACGTACGATGCTTCAAATTTGAGGTCCATTGAATACACCTGCTTTTATCTTCTCGAAAGACAAAGCAGGAAAAGCAGAAATAATACATTGAAAGCATTCACTTTCTCTATTCAAAGCCTGAGCAAACTGCATCATTAAGCCAAGTTTGATGTGAAGTGGGGGGAAAATGATCCTGTCTCAATTAACTATAGGTTCATTCACAATATTTTGCATCCCTACTTCCAGAGCTTTGCGTTTAAGCATCTCTTTCTGTGTCCAGTGTTCCTCCCAAGCTCGGCTGTCCCACAAACCAGAAACCAAGGATACTTTGTGAAACCTCTCTGTTGTCCTAGCAGGCCATTTACCATTTTAAGATCCACACAAGCCCTGGCCGGTTGGCTCAGTGGTAGAGCATCGGCCTGGCGTGCAGGAGTCCCGGGCTCGATTCCCGGCCACAGCACACAGGAGAAGCACCCATCTGCTTCTCCACCCCTCCCCCTCTCCTTCCTCTCTGTCTCTCTCTTCCCCTCCTGCAGCCAAGGCTCCACTGGAGCAAAGTTGGCCCGGGCACTGAGGATGGCTCTGTGGCCTCTGCCTCAGGTGCTAGAATGGCTCTGATTGCGGCAGAACGATGCCCCAAGATGGGCAGAGCATCGCCCCCTGGTGGGTACGCCGGGTAGATCCAGGTCGGGCGCATGCGGGAGTCTGTCTGACTGCCTCCCTGTTTCCAGCTTTGGAAAAATACAAAAAAAAAAAAAAAAGATCCACACAAATGATCCAGTTATGCTCCTCATACTTCAGAAAGTCGAGGATAATTTTTATGTCATTATAATCTTCTCACAGATGAGTTGAATAACCAATTGGAACCGCTGCATAAACATTACCATTGTGTAGGAGAACACATTTCAGACTCCATTTAGAGCTGTCAAGAAATAGCCGCCATTCTGTTGAACTGTAAGTGGTAAAACCTAGCTGGCTGAGAAGACTACTGATATCATGACAGTAAACAAAGAGTTTGTCTTTGGAAAAAAAGTCCACAAAAATTTGTTCATGCTTCCTGAAATGGGATACGTTAGCTGATCAGTGAAGTGCATTATTTTCTTGAAGCCTGGAGGCTAATAACTCAGCTTCTTTCTTTGATAGGCTCAAATCTCTTACTAAGTCATTCAATTTGGGTTGGCTAAACTGTTGAGGAATTAATGACTGCTTGGCATCAGAAGAAGATCCTTCAGATTCTACAACCATTTCCTCATGCATCTTATCAAAATACACTTGATCACCATGTTCACTTTCTTCATCCTTAGAAGAAATAAGAACATTAAAAACTGGAACCGGGAGTGTCTCAGAGTGTGGGATAGGTCGTATTGCTGAAGGAATATTAGGATATGTGATCATATGCCGTTTCTTCTTTCCAGTGCTCTTTGTATGGATCAGACAGAAATAACAGTCACTGCTGTGGTCCTTAGGTTCACGCCAAACCATGAGAATACCAAAAGGCATTCCTTTGTGTTTTCCTTTTTTCCAGTCATGAAGCATTTTCTTACAATTCTGACACACAATATGAGGAGCCCAGTTCTTGAATTGATCGCCAAAGAGAACTTGAAAATAGGCAATATTGTGAAAATAGGCATATTCACAAATGATGAAATATTGCTCCTTTGACGTTGAAGTGGGTAATAGCTACATATATAACAGAAGGTGTCAGGACTATTCTTACATTTATTCCTACTCAAAGAAGCCATGATTCAATCTTAAACCAAAATAAGAGGGTGTTTTTATCAGATAATAATTTTTTACATTTACAAACAACTACAGTTATGTAAAAGTGATGTTTATAAAACATTAACTGCCTTGTGGTTATGTTCAATCCAAGAGTTGTTGCCCTTTAACTCCAATTTAAAAATCAATGCATGCCATTAACTGTAACAAGAAGAAATTAAAATTGCATAAAAACTAGAGCATAGACCCAAAAAAGGATTTCAGATTTGGAATCAGCGATGCAGCAATATATAGAAACCGTTTTAAAACCTCATGCAACAGAAAATGAAAAAAGAATTGTTCCCCAGTGTTTTAGTTTGGAAAATCTTGGTGATAGATATTTATCTATCTATATAATTTATTGATATATATTGACCTATACTATTTATATATTTATAAAATTGCTGCCACTAGCTCACTTTTGTCTCCTTGTACCTGTAAGTCAGTTTGCAAAAAAATTAAAAAAAGAAAAAAGGAAAGAGGAAGAAGGAAGAGGGAAGAAAGAAATCCTTCTGGCTTAAGCTTTACCAATGAATAGCAGGAGACAAGAAGGTGCCAAGAACAAAGTCTTCTTCCTGATGGACTAATGCAAGGCACAGTGGTTCTGCATTTTCTTGTGTGTTCAAGAAAGCACCTATATCTTCTAGTGACATTGTAGGCAGCTTGGTAACAGACCCCCCTTCCTTCCACTTTGCCTCCTTCCCTTTCTTACCTCCTTTCTCCCCCACACTCACTGACATGAAATTTGGCACTCAATAAAGCACTAGCATGTAAGGAAAAAAAAGAGAAGATATAAATTTCCATAGCTCAGAGGAGTTTACAAAGTAAAACCAATAGAATGTGGTGATTAATTGGAAGAGGAGAGAACTTGGGAATGAGCGGGTTAAGTTAAAACTTGGCATTTCTAGTTAAGACTATCTGGACTATAGTGACACTCACCAGAATGAATTCTCCGTGATTTCAGAGATTCCTCCAAGAGATTTTCTAGAGAAGTAGAGATGTAGACAAGGTGGTAGGCTCTACCTGTCTGGAATTTAGAGAAGCTCTTCAACAAGGATAGCTCTTGGGTCCTGTGCCATTCCTGGTTCAAATAAGGTACATCACAAAACAAACAAAACAACAACAGTAAAAAGCAGGCTTCTTCCCCAGATTTCATACTAAAGTAAGTAAAGAAAGTTTTAGCTAAACATGGTGAAAACTGAGCTTGTTAGGCAAACTTGTCCACACTGACCAAATTTATCGAGTTTTTCATAGCACATCATTCTTTCCAAAGATACTTAATAGGTAAAATAGACTCAATGGTTTCCTCTTCCACAAAGCCCTCCTGATGATCATGCCTCTCTTACTTGAATGCATGTCCTCTGAGCATGCACCTCTACTAGAACAGTTGAGGATTTCCTATCTGTCCCAGTAGACTTTTTTTGGACCCCGAGGACAGTAACATGTCTGTGTTGCTGTGTGTGAGGACACAGCATTCATGTCTGTGTCCCTACTATTCACCTGGCATTTGCTGGATATTCAAAAACCATTGTGACATGAGTAAATGCGTGACATCTCAGAAGTGTGCTATTTATTTTACCACAGCTATTATCACTAGTTTCATCAAAGTACAAATATTTCAGCAGCCCCAAAATCTCACTTCGAAGCCATTCTTTTTCTAACAAGGCATTTCAGACAAGGTATGAAGGGCCATAAACTTATATTCAACCTGTGTACTCTTCTTCCATAATGTATTTTCATTCATGATAACATTTTAATCAGTATTCGATGGATTTTTTTCCCCCTAAGTCATTTGCTTCTAATTTCAGCGATCCATCTCTTACGCAACAGGAGACCTCGTGTGGTGGCTCAGAAAGCCGGAACCCAGGAGTTTGGCAATGATTACAGGAAAGAAGGAGAGGAACTCTGAGCAGTGTGTCAACTTATCACTGTCCAAGAAGAGAAGGTAATCTGAAGTCTTTCATTCCGTGCATGACCTCTGAGGTCAGCAGTAAACACTTTATAAAAATGCCCCAGAGGGACCTCCTTTAACAACTCTTCCTAAATCTGTCAGTTTCTATGTGTCCAAAATAAGAATTGTACGTTCTCTATCTCTACTCAAGGTTATTGAAAATCCTCTGTGGAAAGTGCATCAAGGGTTTTTAAACCATACATGGGGAGAAAAGTGGAAAGTGTGTTTTCCCAGAAAAACAAATTAAAGAGCTTCTTCCTTGTTCTTTTTGTTGTTTTGTTCTTTTTGTTCTGTTTGTTTTTTGTTGTTGTTGTCGTTGTGGTTGTGGGATTTTTGTTTTTGAGGCAGAATCAGCTTTGATGTGATGAGTGCACTGAACATGTCAAGCAGAATGTTATCAAAAGAAGTAGTTTGAAGCCGTTCCTGCGGGAATATGTATTTTGATGTCCGATTGTCCTTGTCTAACATGAAAGTATTTGGTTTAGACAAACACACACAATTAATGTAAAAACAACAAATCTAGATCTTGGAATAGGGGACTTAGAACCCTTTGATTAAAGTCAGTTCAAACAACCTGACCATATATTGCTTTTTAAAGACACCCCGATTTGTAAACTAGGAATAAAATTGTTTCGCTGGGTCCTCTGAGAAAATAGCAAAACTGGAAGGTGAAAATCAGGTACTCTCTTTTGGTCCCTGGAGGACCCCTAAAATCCATCATATCAGCAAAGACAAATGTCCTCATCGCTTGAATAAAATTTTTAAGCAATTAATTGAATATCTTTCTTAACAAAGCAGTTGACAAGAAAATGAGAGCAAAATAATTCCAGTTAGAGACCTGAGATAATTGGCTACCCAGGGCTATCTTTTTCCCCATATTTCTGTTTTGCCTGAAGCTAACTCCAACTGTGAGCATGGACCCCTGTGTATGCTAAAGAAACCCAATCGGTTCTGATTATAATCAAACAAACACAACATTTCATACGTAAGGCTTCAGCCACCACTGGGTAACAAATATGCCCTTTTAGTGAAAGAGACCTTCCAAATCCTAGGCAATTTTTCCCATCTGATTTGATGCCTTTAGATATAGAGGATGTAGTGCCTCACACTCAGCCCTTGGCTCTGCGGAGAAAACTTGGAGTTGGGGTAGTTTTCCCAAAGAAAAAAAAAGGCCACAGAAAGAGAACTTCTCTCCCTCTTGCTTTTTCTGTTCGCTTTTCTTTAGAAGCAAATTCCTATGGATTCCAATTCAGCCTGGAGGCATTGGTCTGAAAGGTGGAGGCACATCCTCAGAAGGAGGAAGGAGGAAAGTACACCATCTCCTTGCCCCTTGCCAGGGGTGGGGGTGGGGGGTTAGTGTTTCCAGGAGGAGATTAAGGAACTAACTGGGGAAAAGGGTAGAGTGGGGAGCACCTAGCGTGTGCACAGTCATCTGATAACCTACAAACGGCAGACCACCAGAGAACAACCAGAAGCATGGGAGATGGTGAGTGAGCCAGGGGATGGGGCAGGAGGGAGAGGAAGGAAGAGGTGGGTTGTGGGCCCGGGGCAGGAGGGGCTGGTGGCTGGGGGATGGGGCAGGAGGGAGAGGAAGGAAGAGGTGGGTTGTGGGCCCGGGACAGGAGGGGTTGGTGGCTGGGGGATGGAGCAGGAGGGAGAGGAAGGAAGAGGTGGGTTGTGGGCCCGGGACAGGAGGAGCTGGTGGCTGGGGGATGGGGCAGGAGGGAGAGGAAGGAAGAGGTGGGCTGTGGGCTGGGGGCAGGAGGGCCGGTGGCTGGGGGATGGAGCAGGAGGGAGAGGAAGGAAGAGGTGAAGAGGTGGGTTGTGGGCCCGGGGCAGGAGGGCCGGTGGCTGGGGGATGGGGCAAGAGGGAGAGGAAGGAAGAGGTGGGTTGTGGGCCCGGGGCAGGAGGGCCGGTGGCTGGGCTTTCCACTGACTGCACTTCTCTCGAAAGAAAAAGAATGCACAACCAGGAGAAAGAGCCGATGCACGGGAGGAGGGATCCCACTTACTGTTTATTCATTCTAGGTTTTGGTTTTGCATTTATTTTATGTTTCAATACAATGGAGAAGGTCAGCCCATCTACGCTTTGACATTTCCTACACTTTTAACTCAGTGTACACCATGACAACTTTCTCCCAGGACTTGGAATGTCTAAGACATTCCTGCTCACAAAGCTCCCAATGTACTATACTACACAATGAAAAGGGAACAAAACAAGGTTATGAAAGTGGAACTCTATCTGCAGTGCTCACTTTTAAGAATGTATTTAGGATACAGCCCAGGTTGATGGGCTCAGTGGTAGAGCATCAACCCGGAGTGTGGAAGTCCTGGGTTTGATTCCCGGTCAAGGCACACAGGAGAAGTGCCCATCTGCTTCTCCACTCTTCCCCCTCTCCTTCGTCTCTATCTCTCTCTTCTTCTCCCACAACTCAGGCTCTATTGAAGCAACATTCATCTGGGCGCTGAGGATGGCTCCATCACCTCCGCCTCAGGCACCAGAATGGCTCCAGCTGCAACGGAGCAATGCCCCAAATGGGCAGAGCATCGCCCCCTGGTGAGCATGCTGGGTGGAACCTGGTCAGGTGCATGCAGAAATCTGTCTTTCTGCCTCCCCGCTTTTAACTTTGGAAAAATGAAAAAAAAATAATTAAAACTGGAAAGGATAAAATAAGCACCACTTCGAATATTATCAAAGCGACACAGATTGGGGGTGCATGTGCAACTTCATCTTAAAATAATGTCCAAGCAGAGAAAAGGAGACTTGAGCAAATTAGGACACGTCCCTCCACCCCTTACGACCACACTGGGCCCTTCCAGAGAGACCCTATGCAAAGTCTCACCAGCTGAGTGAAAGAGAAGCCCCTGTAGAAGTGTGGGGGGTGGAGGGGTCATCCCAGGTATCCTAGATGACCTAGATGATGTGTTGATGATAAGTTTATGGCTCTCTGATCCTGCTCAATGTCAGAAAGAACCTGCTTCTGAGGGCTGCTCGTTACACTCCAACAGAGAAAATCACTGTGCAGTGACCTTGCATCTCACAACGCAGGGGCTCCTACTGGATAGGACTGCTTCCACCAGGGGAACAGAAAACCATTCCCAAATGTTGCTTTTCAGCCTGCAGAGTTGAATTAATTACAGGGTCCATTCACCCATGCACACTCTATCACGGGCCACAAAGGTGCTATGAAAACTAGTGAGCCTGACTTTATTGAGCTCTGTCCCAGGTAGTGTACTGAGGCACTCTGGCTAGCAGAAGCTGCCTGGAGCAACAGTGGGTTCTGGAGGCCAACGGTCTGGGTACCAGATCCCACACCGTCACTTCCTATTTGCATGGCATCACTTTGTGTCTTCCTTCTCTCCCCTGTAAAAGAGATCGTTGCAGCACTTACTGATTCGGGTTGTCAGGAGAATGAAATGACTTAGTTCCTGGGAAGGTGCCCTGGGAGAATACCAGGTTCATAATGAGCATTTATGAAGAGTTACTTGGAGACATAACCATTCCTCACCATCACTTTAGGCAGTATCTATTTTTATTCTGTATTAAGACTTTAACTGAGATTTAGGTCAGGTAAGGAAGGTGCCTATGCCACATCATGTATAAAAAGGCAGGCAGAGGTTCAAACTCAAGTTTGTTCGAGTCGAGTGCCTTCTAAGCTGAGGATCGGTGGCTTCTCACACTATGGACAGAAACCCTCACAGAAGAAGCTGGAATGATGGTGAAAATGGAAGTCAAGTAAAAAAAAATGCAACACGTAGCATTTTTCACATTTTTTAGAAGACAGGAATGCAGCAAGCTGAACAGTTCATCTTACTTTCTCTCCGTCAGCTCCCTTTTGTCTTCTCTGTCTTTTTATCTTCCTCTCTTCTGCTTTTTTCTCTAACGATAAAATGATCTGACATAATACAAAATGCAAATTACGTGCCATTGCCTTAAATTGTTCCAGTTCATTTAGCTCGCCACGAGCATTTATTACAGTTAATTATTGCAAAGGATTTTTATTATTCATAAATATTTTTGCATGTTGTAATGATCATAAATTTTAAAAATTCTGCTCATCATGAGTCACCGTTCATGCTCATCAAGGATGTTTTTTTCTTCGTCTTTCCTCACAGAACAGTTAGATTCTCATTATCATCAATATATCTGTAGAGTGTTATTATTCACATCCAATAGAACCCTGCTGAGCTACGCAGAGTGACATCAGAAATGCAGCGATTCAGACCTAGTGACAAACTGATGCTCTGCTTAATTTTAGAAAATCAAGTTAACTACTTCTAATTAAATGTATAGCAGACCTCACTACATTCACTGTGTCAGGTTCATGACTCCAGACAGGGAGAGGGACTTTCTTAACTCATCCCGATGCAGAAAATAGATATTTTTGATAGATCATCAGTCCAAACGGAAATACTAGGCAAATGTAAGCATCCCTGAGAATGGGAAGGTGATGGGCAAAAACTCTCCATTAGGCAGGAAAGTGCATTTATAGGATCGGTGATTAGAATCAGAATATAACTACAACCATTATGGAGGAAAGTATGGTGGTTTCTCAAAAAACTGCAAATAGAACTACCTTATGACCCAGCAATCCCTCTACTGGGTATATACCCCCAAACCTCAGAAACATTGATACGTGAAGACACATGTAGCCCCATGTTCATTGCAGCACTGTTCACAGTGGCCAAGACATGGAAACAACCAAAAAGCCCTTCAATAGAAGACTGGATAAAGAAGATGTGGCACATATACACTATGGAATACTACTCAGCCATAAGAAATGATGACATCAGATCATTTACAGCAAAATGGTGGGATCTTGATAACATTATAAGGAGTGAAATAAGCAAATCAGAAAAAAACAAGAACTACATGATTCCATACATTGGTGGAACATAAAAATGAGACTAAGAGACATGGACAAGAGTGTGGTGGTTACCAAGGGTGGGGGGGGAGGGAGGACATGGGAGGGAGGGAGGGAGAGAGTTAGGGGGAGGGGGAGGGGCACAGAGAACTAGATAGAGGGTGACGGAGGACAATCTGACTTTGGGCGAGGGGTTTGCAACATAATTTGATGACAAAATAACCTAGACATGTTTTCTTTGAATATATGTACCCTGATTTATTAATGTCATCCCATTACCATTAATAAAAATTTATTAAAAAAAAAAAAAAAAGAATCAGAATATAACAAGTGCAAATTTCAGGCCACATGGAACAAACCACATTCCATTACTTTTTTTAAAAAAATTATTTATTTATTTATTTAATGATTTTAATTTGTGTTTACATAGATTCAAGTGTCCCACCGAATATGTCTCCCCCCACCCTCTTATTCCCCCTGGCCCCCCCATGCCCCCTCCCCCCAATGCTTCTCCCCCCTTCTCTCCAGGATTTGCAGGATGTCCTGTTCTCTATTATGCTGTGTTATGTATATATAATTTCATTAATCCCTTTCCCTTCTCTGATCCATCTTCTCTTCTACTTTCCCTCTGACCACTTTCCCTCTTGTCCCTTTGATCCCACCTCTGCCTCTGTTCTGTTGCTCAGTTCACATTGTTCATTGGATTCCTCAAATGAGTGAGGTCATATGACATTTTTCTTTCTCTGCCTGGCTTATTTCACTTAGCATGATAGTTTCCAGGTCCATCCATGTCATCGCGAAAGGTAAGATTTCCTTTTCCTCACACCCGCGTAGTATTCCATTGTGTGTATGTCCGTCAGTGGACAAGTGGATTAAAAAGCTGTGGTACATTACCTTTTTTTAATCAACTTGGTTTTGGTTGAGTGTCTTATTCCTTGTCTAGCTCATAGGCATTTGGGCATTTCATCTCTTCTGGGTTAATTCTTGAAGATTCAAGGGCATTTGAAGGGCAAATTCTACCCTTGGAGATTGTGCCAAGGATGGGCACTTCTTCAATGCTGAAGCATCAGGTAGGCATCTTTGGTGATCTGTCACCTCACTTCCTTCTGCTCAGAACCCCTCTGCCTCTCCTTGCATGGTTCTGAAATTTCGGTTCCTCTGACCTGTCCGGTGTGGAGATCTCTGACTTAGTTGGGATTCCTGGACGTCAGACTCATTCTTGCAGTGCCCCTCGGGCAGTTTCTCCCCAGTGCTGCCACAGCCTGAGGTGCTGCCTTAAAGTGGACAAGTCCCCATGTTCAGCTAAACCGTCAGCTGGCACTTTTCGGAACTCTTGTGTGCAAGAATTCACTGAGAGGCAATCTCCTCTCCATAATCGTATTTTATGAAATCTCCTCCTGCTACAGGCATTAATCTTAAATATTCATGACTCCTAAACGTGGGATCACAAGTTCGGAGCTACTCCCTGAGCTCCCGCCTCTGTATTTTCTCAACATCTCTCTGTACGCAGCTGATAAGCACTCACAACTCTGTAGGCCTAAACAAAAACACTGGTGGGATTCCTGAACCTGCTCCTTCAAAGTTTCCACCTTCCAGTAAGCGGCACCCCGTCTCCTCACTCACTAACTCAGGCCTGAGAGTCATCCATGGTCCCTTCCCTTCATTCCCTGCTCAGCAACCTCTCAACAAACCCCGTGGCCGTTGTCTCCAGAGCCTGGCCTACGACTGACTGCTTCTATCCGTCATCACCATAAAACCCTAGTCCAAGCTCCATCATCTATCACCCAGACATCCATCACCTTATCTCTCAGCCTTGACTCTTGAATGTATATAGATAGATAGATATAGGTTAGATATAGATATAGATATATAGATATCTGAATGGATATATATGATGGACTCCATCCATCCATTGAAGTACGAGAGTACTCCATTCTTTCTACAGGACAGGCAGATCTTTCTAAAGCATAGATCAGATGAAGTCATCCATTGACTTTAAACCCTCCAGTACTTTTCATAGCACTTAAAATCCAAACAGCCCTGTTCTATAAGACTAGGTGACCCAGCTCTCGACTTCCTCGTCCACTGTTGCATCTCTTCCCTCCCGCCCCTTACCCGTGTCTCCAGTCATGGAGACCTTAAACAGAGTTTATTTATGGGGATATTAATATTTATTGGTCCAGGGATTGTAATAGAACAGGTATTCTTTTTGTTTAATCCTTACAACTGCTTTTAAATTAGGCACTGTTATTATTATTATAGGACAAATGAAAAAATAAAAGAATGGATGCTAAGAAAACATATGCTGTTCTGTGAAAAATCAGGGTGAGAGAAATAAGAAATAGAAAAGAATTAGAGCTCAGTTTGGTGATAATGATCTTGACCAGGGGTCCCCAAACTAGGCCCGCGGGCAGGCCACATGTGGCCACCTGAGGCCATTTATCCGGCCCCCGCCGCAATTCCAGAAGGGCACCTCTTTCATTGGTGGTCATTGAGAGGAGCACATTGACCATCTCATTAGCCAAAAGCAGGCCCATAGTTCCCATTGAAATACTGGTCAGTTTGTTGATTTAAATTTACTTGTTCTTTATTTTAAATATTGTATTTGTTCCCATTTTGTTTTTTTACTTTAAAGTAAGATATGTGCAGTGTGCATATGGATTTGTTCATAGTCTATTTTATAGTCCAGCCCTCCAATGGTCTGAGGAACAGTGAACGGGCCCCCTGTGTAAAAAGTTTGGGGACCCCTGATCTTGTCACAATCGCTTCCAAGTCAGGTCCACTGGATCAGCTGTGCTCTCCACACTGCTGAGTTTTGTGTCAACACAGTCAGTCCGACTGCCCACACCGGCTTCTTCGTGGGTGCTCTTCTTACTCTGGCATCTTTTACTAGTCAGTTGCTGCCACTCGGATCAATCCATAAAATAATAGCTCAAGTGATGTGTAATCGAATGACTGTTTGCTAGTTTTTTCTCTTTTTCTTCTCTGAAGTGGCAGGTCAAAGCATTCAGAAGAATTGCCAGACCCAAGGAAACAAAGCTTGAATTGTTGTTCAGTGCTCTTTCTAAGGAAAGGTTAAAACCACCACCTGCCGCAAAACTCACTACTGCGCAAGCTCACTACTGTGCTCACTGCATTGCTGAAGTTAGAGGTGAGTCAGGCGGGAAGACATTGCTTTATTTAACAAACAACTTGAAGGCTGCTAAGAGTATATCTTAAGCATTCTCACCACAAATAGAAAGAAAAAAAAGAGTTAACTATGTTAAATTAACTATGTGAAGTAATGAATGTGTTATCTTCTCTTAGTAATCATTCTACAATGTTTGTGTATATCATACTATTATGTTGTACACTGTGATTCATCAAGTATTCCTTAATAAAGTTTTAACAATAAGTAAAATATAAAAGCTGCAGATATCCTAATATGAGGACAGTATTATACTCTTTTATCCTTGTTCTCTTGATCTATAAAATGGGCATGTACTTGTACCTATCTTATGGCATAGTGAAGAGTAAATGAACTTATACAGGTAAAATGCCAAATATATTACTTGATTCTACAAAAGTTAATTTTTACAGGCAGCCCTTTGTTTCAAGCTTGAGAGGAGAGGAGATAGGTAAGACATGGCCCTGTCATTAGGCAGAGTGTTATTGCAGTGCTGGGTACTGGGATGGAGATGACAGGGCACTTGGGGAACACAGAAAAGAATTGACAATTTGAGGAGAGTGGGGAGTTTTCCAGCAAGCTGGTAACATCTTTTAGATCCTAAAAGAAATCATTTACATTATGTGCAAGGCAAACAAAGGCAGCAGAAACAGGTTGTAAAAACTCAAACATGCATTTTTTAAAGGAGGTTTTAATAGTTGTGGCAGAAATAGCAAATCCTTGATCAGATGGAGTGGAGGGTGAAGCAAGAACATTAACTTGAAACTTTCTAACAGATGGAGCCCCTCAGCAGTGGAAGAGGGTAGGCTTCCTCGATGCTGTCAGAATTTGGGTGTTAAGGACAGGTTGGCTGGCCATCTCTCAAAAAACCAAACAAACAAAAAAGTGGTAAAATCTCTCTTTCTTTGCATGCGTGTTTCTCACCTGCAATGTGATTTGCACAGATCCCTTAGCCACTTGGAGTGTCAGGATTCTCTGCAGAAAAAAAGAAAGGATTACAGACTCAAGAGGAGATTTTGCACACCTCCTGTGACTGTGTGTGTAGAAGGATTTTAAAAGACTCATTCAACAACTTTTGAGTGTCCCTGACATGCCAGAAATGGTCTAGGTGTCAGGATACAACAGGGAACAGAACACTCTCCTTGTACTCGTGGAGTTTATGATCTAGTGGCGAGAGGCAAAGGCAACAGACACAAACATTCATAGTGCATGGTGAGTTTTATGGCAATCAGGGCCCTGTGGAAAATAAAGCAGGAGAAGGGGAAAGGGGACACTTGGTGAGGCTGCAGTCTTACATGAGGTGACCAGGGAAGGTCTGTGAAAAGGTGACATTTAACCGGCACAGCATGGGTCAGAGAAGAACATCCAGAGGTCTAGGAGGCAGTAAGAGAGTGAATCCTAGGAGCCACGGGAAGGTGATGGGGCGAACAGGAATCAACTACCAGTTTTTAAAACGTTGCTGGAATATGGACTAATGATAAACAGTGGAGCTGGCGATGAGAAGGTAACTGGGGTCGGTCAACCGCAATGAGTGGTGGTAGTGGAGTGGGCGGTATCATCTAATGGGAGTGGGCTCCAGAAAAGACAGAAGGACAGAGAAAGCAGATAATGAGTGTCAATAATGCACTGAAGTTTACTGTAAGGGGAGCAGAGAAATGGGGTTGTAGTTAAAGAGAAATTGAAGTTAAGGAATGGTTTTTTTTCTTCTTTTCCTTTATTTTTCTTTTCTGTTTTTTAAAAGATGGCATATACTGCGGTATATATTTATATGCCATTATAAACAATCCAGCAGAGAGGAAAAAATGAATGGTGCATGAACAAGAGGACAGGATTGCTGGCATTCCCGCAGGTGAAGGATGTTAGGTGGGACCCAGTGCACAAGGGTGGGCGGCCTCCAAGAGAAATGTGGCTGTTTCACCCACAGTGGTCAGAGGAAATGCAGAGTAAAATGGGCTTGTATCCAGAGGCGACAGAAGGTCTGATTCTTTCTCTCTCATTCCTTTTGATGTTTTTATAAAATAGAGAGCAAGTGGAATGGCATGGGGTGGGGAGGGAGTGTCGAAGGCTTAAGGAAGGGAAAGATCGAAAATCGTCATCTAGGATTGTGGAAGATGAAATAATCTAGAGCTGGTAATCACACTGCCGCCGGCAAGCCAAATCCAGCACACAGCTCGTTTCTGTAAACGCTTTTGTTGGAGGAGGGCCACATCTATTCGGGTAGGTACTGTCTGTGGCTGCTTTTCTGCTAGATGACTGAACCAGGACAGAGACCATATGGCCCCTCCAGATTAAAATACTTTCTAACTGGCCACATCCAGAGAACATTTGCCAACTCCTGGTCGAGAGAGCTGAGCTGAATTTTGAAACAGTGTTAAGAGTCACAAGGTCTTGGTCATAAATTGAAAGGGACTAGTAAATACAGATGTGACTGTATGTGGTGTGGGGGCTGGGGAGGGACTGGGAAAGGGACATTCTCTCAAGACACCTTCGACTGTTCAGGTATAATAGCAGAAAAGGAAGAGAGTTGGTATCAGCCAGGGTGGGTGTTCATCTAGGCAAATACAAAAATGAAAAGAACAGTAGAGGGGTTGGTGTATGTATGTGTGGGGGGGGGATGAGTAATAGACAACCTTGAAATCAATACTGATTAAGTCATGAGGGGACAAGTGACAGTAAAATGAGGTGCCAGTGGATCCTAAGTCTTAGTGGGCCTTCCGGAAATATTCAATTGATCTATTAAAGGGAAAGAGCATGAAAGGCACGAGGAGAAAGAAGATGCTTGAAATCAAAAGTATGGACCAGCTTTCATTTTAGGAAGTAAAACAGAAAGTGAACCATTAGAGTGAGAGCAGTATAAAATTACCCAAGTGTAATATTGGCTCTTCAGAAATAATATCCCACACAAATGTAAGAGATTGTTTCCAGCCTCCTAGACCTGAATTCTCTACCTGGTACACCCCTTCGATTTGAGGAGCACCTTTGCAATACGTGAGCAGTGAAGAACCTTCCTGGTTTCTCTAGTTTCCAAGAGGTCAGTGAAATTGCATTAGGAAAAGGAAAAATCAAAAACAGGTAGGAAGAAGTATATGAGCTTTGCATGTATGTCTTATTAATAACTCCATGTCTCCAGGGAAATGGCTTCAACTGAAAGATACTCCCCAGGATTACTGTCGCTGAAATGGCTTGGATGACAGATAGAAAGCAGAAACTGCAGATTTCATTATTTCCCCACGCTGTTGATGAAATGAAGCGCAGGCTGAGTTATGTGAGGTTTTTCAGGTCTTTCCAAACTAAACATAGTTTGTCAGTTTTCAAAATCATAAAGAATGACCCATCTTCCTACCCTTACCCTCGACCCCACTCACATAGCTTTTTCTTTTTTAATCATCGTGTCTCTTACATCAAACACTTTAAATGGGGAAATTGCTAGTCTTAGCTGACTCTGTCCATGCTTGCCATCCTTCCTGATCCACCTTCAAAGTTATGAATGCATTCCAAACTGATTAAATGGGTCACAGCCCTTTTGGAGAGGCCAAAGCCAGATGGTTCTAGTCAATTGTATTCCTTCCAATTGGCAAACGATAAATGGAGATATTTCTCAGGAGGTTGACTCTGCAGTTGGTGATTGATGACTTGATATTAAGCTTTTCAAGCTGGGGTAACATCTCATCCCCAACCAGGATCCAGGAATCTATGTAGATCTTGGGTTAGCCCATCTGCCTACCAAAAAACACTGCATATGAGTTTATTTATAAATTTAGTTATATATTCAAGGAGACATTTACCAAGTTAGTTACACACACCCACACTCACCCACCAACCCCCTCAAACACATACACACACCAATCTACTGGTTATAAAGAAAGAGAGATGAAAGGGAAAATCAGTCGTCCAAGGACATAGCAGGCTTCTGGGTGAATAAAAAAATAAATCATCAAAAATTAAGTTATATAAGTCATAAGATAGAGTCACACAGAAGGAAAATAAAAGAGAAACATCTAACTGAGCCTGGAACAGGGTTTCTCAACCTCAGCTACTGACACTTTGAGTAGATAACTCCTTGTGGTTATATGTATTGTAGAATGTGTAACAGCATCACTGACTTCTACTCACTAGATGCCAACAGCAACCCCAAGTTATGACAAACAAAACTCTCTTCTGCCATTAACAATGAGATTTAAAAAGAAAGGAGGACACTCCAACCTGTGGTGGCGCAGTGGACAGAATGTCAACCTGGAATGCTGAGGTTGCCAGTTTGAATACCCAAGCTTGCCCAGTCAAAGCACATACAAGAAGCAATCACTGAACAGCTCAAGTGAAGCAACTACAATCTTGCTCCCTCTGTCTCTCTGCCCCTCTCTCTCTAAAATCAACAAATTTTTAAAAATCTTTAAAAAGAGAGGAAGATAAAATCACCCTCATTTGAAGATCTCTACACTAGAGTATCAGAGAAGTTTACCAAGATAAGATTATACGAGAACAGTATCTCTAAGGAAAAGTGGCAATTTCTTCAATAAATAAAATGAAAATATTATCCTTTTTATAAAGAAAAGGAAACAGCACATGAAGATGTGGTATACCCAGGGAATTGTAAATCATCTGATGTGTCTACAGCATGGACAAAGAATAGGGCATACAAGGGTAGACCACAAGGATAGACTGAACCATATTAATCAAAACATTCATAATTGGAATATATTTTGGCAGTTTCAAAACAAGGCATATTATCAAAATTACCTATGCAGATATTAAAGAATATAGACATCTCATCTCAGTCTTACTGAATCAGAATCTCTAAGAACAGGGCCCTGGAATGCATTTATTTTTAAAGCTCTTAGTTTAAGAAATTACAAGTCTTATTACTCAATGTGTGGGTACTTGTTAGAAATGCAGAATTTTATTGCAAACCTACAAAATCAGAATCTTCAGTGTCACAAGATTCTCCAGCGATTGCTATCCATGTTAAATTAAGAAGTGCTGCTCTAGTCTAGAAGATTTCTTTCAAAGACGCAGAACTAAATACCATAATGACCACCGGAAATACACAGTAGGCTTTTTAAGCACTCTCTAGAAACAAAGAGGAAGGGGGGATAAAAGAAACAAAAGAAATTTACGTAAAAACAGTTACCACCGAATTACTCTTTTCAAATTTGTCCCACATGGTAAATTGAAGATCTATTACTAATATAAAATATGATCAGCTTTTATAAAATCACATAGGAAAGCAAGAAAGGGGATAAATGTCACCATTGATCATAATAAAATAACCTCTTGTGACCTCCAATCCAGTCCTGATATAAATCGGCATCTTCCAGAATCAAAAATCAATCTCACATTTTAGAGCCAATGAAAGGCCGAGGGGAATTACTCAATGCTGAAACAATGAAAGAAAACAGATAGACGCTACTTTTTAAGGGTATTTCACATTTGTCATTCCAGATGAATATACTTTAATTCCAGGCTGAATTGGAAATTCAATTTAATAGATGCTAATGACAATGACCATTTAGAGAGCATATGCAAATTGCCCAAGCACTGTGCTAACACTTCACATAAGCAAGGGTTGGTCATAGGACTTGTTTCTCCACTTCACAGGTGACAAAACTGAGGTGCTGAACAGGACCACTGATGGCCTCAGAGGTAATAAGCAGTAGAGTCTAAGTACAGTCCTTCATCATCTAAATTCTCATACCAGGCTCCTGAGCAATGCAATTTAAACTTAAGTGTATGACAACACTTATCTAAGCCCCAGCCATACTATTCTATTGGCTTAATCATGAAAGGTCTGAGTCAGCATCTCCAACACTGTAAGACGAAAACAGTGTTATCTGTGGAAGCAACTTAAGTGTCCATCAATAGGTGGCTGGATAAAGATGTGGTACGTGAATACAATTGAACATTAAAATAATGAAATCTTGCTATGTGTTACTATAGAGAAGGACCTAGAGAGCATTATGCTAAGTAAAATAAGTCAGACAGAAAAAGACAAATACTGTTTGATTTCACTTATATTTGGAATCTTAAAAAAAGACAAATTATTTAACAAACGAAACAGAAATAAACTCATAAGTACAAGGAACAAGCGAATGGTCGCCAGATGAGAGAAGAAATGGGCAGAAAAAGGTGAAAGGAATTAAGAAGTTTAAATTGCCATTTTAAAAACATTCATAAAAATTGTCATCGGGATGTATAGTACAGCATAGAGAATACAGTCAATAATATTGTAGTAACTAGACACAGTGTCAGATGGTGTAGGGCCCGTGGCTGCCACCATGGGCATGGTATGCAGATGCAGGTTCTCACTGGATTCGGGCAGACAGTAAAGGAACTGTGGAGCCAGAAAAAGGTGGGCCATTCCTTTATCAAAATCTCTTAACAGCAAACAAGCAAACAGGCAGGGAAGATGGCTTCCCTCTCTCTCTCTCTGGACTCATCCGGACTCACAGGCCCCCACCAGCCAAACAGGCCAGGATGACATCTCAAAGCTCCCAAGCCCCTCAGCGCCCTCTCTCTCCCCCCCCCAGGACTCTCCAGCAAAAAAACAAAACAAAAAAAAAACAACAACAAATAAAAAAAACCAGGCCCTCCCAAGCAGACAGGCAGTTGTAATTTGCAATCTGCCACCCTGAGGGCAAGCACCCAGGGCCTTCCATAGACTACACATACAGCCCGAGCCAATGCAAAATACAAGCCAGTGAACCTAAACACGCTTGTTTACCCAACAGATGGGTACTGGACTTATTGGGGTGTTGACTTTGTATGGTATAGAAATGTCTAATCACTATGTTGTACAGCTGCAACTAATATAATATTGTACATGAAGTAGAATGGAAAAATAAACTTAGAAAAAGTAATATCTAATCTACCAGCTTTTCATGATTAACTGAGATAAGTCTGAAAAATACATCATATAATGCAAACCACAATTATGTAAATTTCAGCCAAGATGACAGATATGTTACTGAGAAATCTGACTTCACATTCCTCCTCCATTGTAAAACATATAAAATATCATAAAAGATATTAAAAAGAAAACAAATTTGTGATGATAGAAATCTCAGGGAACCCTAAAAGGGAATGGAAACACAAAGAGGTGAGCAAGAGCTCTTGCTCAGGTTTGTATTTGGGATCTAAAGCAGGAAGAAGTGCCAGAAGTTCATAGGCACTGAGCACTGTGTACCCTACATGCAGCAGGAAGTAGGGTCACAGGCAAGCTGGACTCTGCAACCACCGTGTCTGGGACCACTGTGAAGTCTGAGGGCTGAACAGAGGCACAGTCCTGGCCATGAGGAGTTAGTTGTTCAGTTGTTCAGGACAGTAGAGAAACACAACCACACATCAGACCATATCGTAGGCACACTCTGGTACAAACCTCTGATACCCTGCTTAAGTAGTGGTTTGAGTTGTCACCACAAAACCTGACCTGAGGTAGGAAGAGTAAGGTTTATGAGAGAGGAGGGGGAAACTCTAAATTTGCTAGACATAAACATGAGCATGTGCAGGAAAAAAAAAATGTCCCCAGCCAAAATGACATCCTGCAGATGTTGACATAGGAGAAAGATTGGCCAACAGAAACTCCAAGGGTTTATCAGTTCATTCAAGACCCAGCCCAGTCCAATCTCCTCCAAGAAGTCCCCCTCTCGGCCATGCCCCATGAGGACAGCAGGATGACAATGAAGTTGTGGAGAACCTTGACAGCGTTACCTAAGCAGTGGTCAGGTTCTGCGTCTGTGAAATAGGCAGGGTGATAGTACCTGCCCGGGAGACACAGGAAGATCCCACCGGTTGACTCGTAGCACACTGAGAGCAGGACTGAGCTCAACGTAAGCCCTCAACAGACAGCTGTTACTCTGACCTGAATAGGATAAAAGTGTAATCGTGAAGAATGGCGATTTTCATGATGTAATTATGCTGAAGGGGGCAGGCTTGGAGTGTGTTGCTAGCACAGCTGGGTCCCAAAGGGTTTAGTTCACCCCATGGACATTCACATGCTTTAGAAGTTTGGCCACTCTGCTGTGAAGTATGCTGGGTGCAACTCACAAACAGATACGGACTTGACAAGTTTTGGTAAATTGTCGAGGTTGTTAGATATCCATTAAATGGCTTTGTAGAGGGCTGTGGAGGCAGGTGAGAGAAAGTCTCGTGAGAACACAAGATGTGAGCACCTAAAAGATGCTTCAGATGAGACTAACTTCTTCCCAGATGTCTGGCTTGCCTCTTTAAATGCAAAGCCAGAGAGGTGAGATAAAATGTTATTTTAAGGATTTCCCCTGCAAAGAAGAAACTGACATTTTCTTCCATTTTAATTGGTTACTCTCTTTGACAGCTATCAGAAATATTATTCCGTGTTGCTATTCTGCATATAGTGAGGTTAAGAAAAACCAAACAAGGAAGGATCTTTCCTGACAGCAGTAAAGAAGGTCCGAGTTAAGATACACACGCGAGAGTGCAGGGGAGTGGTTAGGAGAACAGCCTGCAGATGGATTTGGTGGGCATGATTCCTGACACCACTACTTACTAATTCTATGACCATTCATTACTGTGCCTCAGTGTCCTCGTTTGTAAAATGGGGATAATTATACACAACACATGGAATTGTTGAAATAATTAAAAGAATTCATGTAAAGTGCTTGAAACAAAACAAACAAGCAAGACACATTAATATATGTATTAACTGTCATTATTGCTTGCTTGGCATATTAATAATAGCAGTGTCACTAGACACCTTCTCTTATGATACCTATTTCTATCTTCAGCTATCCATTATCTATCAGCTACCTAGCACCTCTCTCATTGTATATCTATGTATGTATGTGTGTATCTATCTATCTGACTATCTATTCATCTGACATATCTATCTGTCTTTATGCATACATAAATGATCTTTCCCATCTCACAGGAGATCTGGGTCAGTTATTTTAACGGAAACAACAGGTCCAGAGTAATACAAATCAAGCTTATGTTCTCTTTGACTTTACTAATTCAGTGTGAATACACAAGATAAGTGTGCTGTGAAGTACTTTTTTTAAATCAGTCTTTCAGATATCATCCGCAGCCCCCTGGCTCCCCACTCTGTTCTGTTAGGGCTGCACTCTTCATCTTGAAGGTGGTGAGCTCAGAGCACTCACAAGCTCTCTCTGTGTGGCTGCACCATGTCAAACAGCGCTTCTTCAAAAGTAGGAAAACAGGAATCAAGATCGCTTTGGTAATGCTTCCAGTCTACACAAATCAAGCCACTGAAACCTCCAAATTATGAAACATATTTGTCCAGCATATTCATTAAGAGCAGAGGCTCTGTGGTCAGGTTGCCTAGGAATGGCCTGGCTTAGAAACATACTGGGGCCTGACCAGGTAGTGGCTCAGTGGATAGAGCCTTGGACTGGGACATGGAGGACCCAGGCTCGAAACCCCGAGATCACTGGCTTGAGCGCAGGCTCATCTGGTTCAAGCAAGGCTCACCAGCTTGAAACCAAGGTCGCTGGCTTGAGCAAGGGGTCACTCACTCTGCTGTAGCCCCCTGCTCAAAGCACATATGAGAAAGCAATCAATGGACAACTAAGGTGCTGCAACGAAGAACTGATGCTTCTCATCTCTTCCTTCCTGTTGTTCTGTCCCTATCTGTCCCCCTGTCCATCTCTGTCAAAAATAAAAATTGAAAATCAAGACAAAATCCTCCTGACTGAGTTACATTCTGCAAGTTCATTAACCCTGCGTAGGTCCAGATGCCCCATGGCAAAATGAGGCAATGCCCGTCCCACCTCATAGAGCTGTTGAGGGGACTAAACAAATTAATGTGTAAAAGGCAGTCAACACAGTACCTAGCAAATACTAAGAAATCAGTTTATGTTTGCTATGTATATATTTTATTTATTATTATTATTATTATTTTGCTTAAAAAATCCTATCAATGAAGTTAAGTAACAGATCATCCTTTGGCAGGGACTTCAACGTCACGGCTCCTACTAGGCTCGATTTTTGCCTCTTTGCATCCACTTCTCTTTACCAGACAAACAATTCTTTGTGGATTTTCCTAAAAGATACTGTTTTGTCTCTAATCTTGTGATTTGGGTATTGGTTTTTTCTATTACCTGAAACTCTCTTCCCTCAGTTGTCTTATGCTTTAGGTCTAGGCCTCATCTGAATGTCAGGAACCCAACGCCAAGGCCCCTAACTATCCCCAGGCGAAGCTGGCCTTGTCCAGGGCGCTATGGCTTCTGACTTCAGTGGCCTTTTCCTTTCATAGCATTTATCACAATGAGATTATTGTTATTCCTGGTTTGTTTTATGTTTTCTGTCTTCTCCATCAAATGGTAAGCTCCATGAAGGCAGAAACTCTGTCTTTTTCACTGAGGAGATGAAATCTAAGTATAATCACAGAGCAAAACAGAATCCAACTATATTCCTCTTACCTTAGAGTTTACTATCAAGCTTCTAGAACTTGATGTTATATTTTGTGTAATCCATTGTCCAGAGGGCTTATGCAATAGTGCATAACTCACCTCAGTGTCTCTGAGCACAGCACATCAAGTTAGATGCATAATATGTACATTCATAAGATTTTAGAGCTTAAAGGGATCTTAGACATCTCATTGACTTATGTTACCATATTACTGATGAGAGAGTGGGGTCTTGGAGGAGAGGAATAACTTATCTAATGCCATACAATTTATCAGAACAATAATTTTTTTTCAAAAGTTAGATTTGCTTTCTTCTCATGTAGTGCTTTTCCCAAAACATAATGCTTTTTTCTATTTTCACTGCTAATTGTATCTTATGATGTCAAGCTGAAATCATGTCTATGTCATCCTAAGCTGTCTACGTGACCACTACAACTCAGAGACACATCAGAGAAGACCCTATTCTTAAAAAGTAGGCATTTGATAAAAATACAATTGTATATCATAATCACAGTTGTTCAGAGACACATATTCTTCATGATCATACTCTTATCTTATACTATTATGTAAGTAAATGAGGGTAGGGTCTGTCTCTTATTTGTGTTGTAGAATTTCGGAATATATTTTTCTGTAAAAAAGATTATATTTAAGATATCAGGTGCCTCTCCTCTTTGTGTGTGTCTTCTATATGGAATTCATACACAAATTTTTTACTGAGGGAAAAGGTTTAATTTTACTGTTTCCTTTGTAGAAAATCCAAACAAGTATAACTGAATGCCGTTCTGTATGCATCCCCACTTACTCTGATTACCGGAATAGCCAAGGGCAATAGAGTCTACTTATCTACCTATTTATCCACCCATCTAGTCTAGGAAAGGAACATTTCATTAAATATGTAGCAAATAAATTAAGAAACTGATACTACAGCTATAGACTTCCTTACTAAGTATCATGAAATAATATATCATAGGAACTGAATAAGACAATATAGTTCTCTTGACACAAACCCATCAGTATAATTGAAAGAAAAACTCAATGTTCATAATGCATCAATATTTTCACCACATAGAGAGAAGCATCATTACATTTTTTTTTTAGTAAAAACAAAATAGGTTTAAGTGTAGAAAGAAAGAAATAAAACTTTGGCAAACAATTTAAGACAAAAGAACACATCTAATCAATCACAGCCTAAAGTGACTCGACAACATTCTTTGGTAAAAATTCCCAACTACATATATCCCAAAATATAACACCTTTCATGACAAACACCTTCTGAAATATATTATTCTCACTCTTCTCTCTGTAGTGACCGACTATTGTCTAACACTCCCTGTTCTTTGGGAAAATAACTCTTTCTAACTAGATTAGTTCAATTTGTATACAACTTCTGCTTACTGTAATAGCACACTCAACCTCTATTCCTGTGCAAAAAAATTTTACTTTGACCCAGCGACTGATAACAACCCATTTTACTAGTCACAGTATTTGATCTAGAAATGGACAAACGAACCGTGTTAAAGCCAACAAGTCTTTCTTTTGGACCACTCAGCTTTGGGCTGAATGTAAAAGGATTGATAAACTACAGTAGGATGAATTGGAAGCTGCTATTGTCATGTTTCCACTATGTAGAAAAGAGTGACAAATAGAGAAAGAAAGGGAAAGGAAAGGGAGAAGAGGAAGAGAAAGGGTGGGGGAAGAATTGAAGGAAACAAACTTGAAGGCTCATTTAAATCATTTGTCCCTTTTATGCTTGAAGTGAGCACCATCGCTGGACTCAAACTAAGCCAGAGTTCCCACACTTGTTATTGCAAATATTTCAGCTCACACATTTCTTCTAGCATTCTTTCTCCAACCATACTAAACTATACTACCTGCTATTCTCAAGTTAGGATGGACCTTTCCCTACCTCTGCATTTTGCACATAAACCCTCTAGTCTAGTCATTCTGTGCTACACAACCAAGTGATGTAGAAACATCACTTGATGGCTTAATGCAGTCTTTATTTTGCTTCCATTTTTGATGTTCATGAATCTAGGTAGGGCCTGGCTCCATGTGGCTTTATCTAAGGGGCCTGGTTCTAGAAGACACACTTCTAAGTAGTTTTGTCATGCACATGCTGGGTGCTTCGACATGAGGCTCCCTGGGCTCTGCACCAGCGTCATGTCTTACCCTCTTAGTCTCTGCACATGGCTCAGGCTTCTCACAACATGGGGGCCCCAAGTAGATATACTTATGAGGTGGGTTCCAGGAGGGACAGTTTTAAAAGCAAGAGTTCTAAGAGGCTAGGTGAAGGTGTAAGGTTTCCTAAGATCTGGCCTCAGAAATCACACCGCATCAATTCCACCAGTTTGCTGACCAAGAGTGAAGTGAAGAGCTGGCTCAGATTCAAGGGCGGGAGACGACACAAGGACAGGGACACTGTAAGGTTTGGCTCCTGGATATGGCAGGAGAGATGTTTAGAAGCCAACTGTTATCCATCCCTGTGTCTGGAACAGGATGTCTTCTTGTCCTGGTTACTTCTATGTGTCCCTAGAGTGAGTATTTCCTTTTCTTAAGAAGTCTTTCTTTCTCCTCTTGTACATACTTCCATCATAGCCTGTGTTACATTTCTTTGTAGAATGATTTACAAGTCTGTCTCTACACTAGACCCATCACACTTGAGGGGATTAAAGATGTCTTAATTATATGTGAGACCTTAACTTGTCACTGGTGCTCAGTAAATATTGGCCGGATGAACCAACACTAAGACGTTGACACATTTACTCCTTAGGCTGAGCAAAATCACAATAGATGGATTCAAGTGACATTCTTGCTCCCAGAGAAGTTTCTGGGTTAGGACTATGTCAGCTCGTGAACTATTCCTCCCCCCTGCATGATATATTCACACGTGATGTCAAGTAATATCAGGATTATAACAAATTGACTCAGCCAAAAGTAGTCAAAACAACTGATGTCAAAGTGCTTCAGGATCTTGTCAGCTCGATGAGCCCTTTCTTCCTCACACACTTCAAGCAAACTCATAAAGGTGTACATTTAACTGGGCAGTCGGCTCCATAGAAATGTAAAACAGGACAAAAGGCAGCTGAGATTGAGCTAGAGGGAAGTTATTTTTCCATGATTTCTCTAATTTGCTATTTCATTCTACTGAGTTTCCATTTAACCTTGAGCCATGCAGATGCCGCCTTTTCTAAGGGTGCATTATCAATCCCCTGCAGAAGAGAAGCTATGAGCTAACACAAGCAAAATATAGACACTTGTGTTGAAGTATAAATAATTACAAGGGTGAGTTGCTCATCCCAATCATTACAGTAAAAAGTTGGATTCTTCTAAGCCTCTCACTTCTACCTTACTGACTTTAAACATAAATCTCAAACGGGGTGTGTGTGTGTGTGTGTGTGTGTGTGTGTGTGTGTTAAAAGCATTTACCATGAGGTCTACCTCTTAACAAATTTTGAAGTGCATGTAACCGTCCTGTTAACTAGAAGTACCATGTTACATAGCAGATCTTTGTACCACATTCATCCCGCAAAACTGACACTTCATATCCATCGAACAACAACTCCCCAGAAAGAAAGATGAAAGCCAAAAACAAAGGGACACAAGGAAACTCTGGAGCATGTGAGCGATGTCTCTTTCCTTGACTGTGCTTGTGTTTGCACAGCTGTTTGCGTATGTCCAAATTCATCCAGGTGTGTGCATAACTATGTGGAGTTCTTTGGTTCTTGGTATGTTTATTATACCTCAACAAAACCTGTTATTTTAGAAAAAGCAGTTAATTTTTTTACTGCTCTTTTGTTTTTATAGACTAAGAAGGGACATACCCAAAGTGGTAACCAAGGAGATCAATATAAGGAAAAAGAAAAAAAACTGAATATTGAAATCAGCAAAAATAACAAAGGCTTCGAGAGAAACAGGCAACAGAAGGCCTTTGGGGATATAGCAATGGGTTGAATGAAAACGCCACAGCTCCTGAGAGAAACACTGCTGGGGGATTTTTTTTTTAAATTCTGGTTTGACCCACCCTGTCATTCCACTAGGCGTTAATGATAGAGCTCAGCAAGATATTAGATGGGTAACAAATAAGGAGATCGGTCCCCACAATCTTCAGGGGAAATACAATTAATAAGATGCCGGCTGTAAATGACAAGGAACAAATGTGCTTAATGAAGCTATTTGATAATTACCAAGATGTTCCAGGCACAAAGCAGGACATAGTGTAACCTGTCTGGATGTTTGCTAATTTGGCCCGTGTGCTAAAACAGGAGACTGTAGTCTAAGGTCTGCTGATTCGGAAACAACTTTTCTGATGTCACGTCTCAGCAAGGAGTGCCAGCACTTTCCATCAAAGCCTCTCCTTGAACACTAGAAATGGGTCCCATGTGCCCAAAATTTGTGACAATATAGTTTCTACTATACTCTGGATCACCAAAAAGAGTATGACTATCAGCCAGGAGACATCTAATGCCAGTCAGATTGTAGATATTTTAGGTTTAACAAACCATACAGTCCCCGGTCACAGCTAGGTACAAAAAGCAGCCAAAACCAACAGGCACACAAATTGGTGTGTCTGTGTTGCCAGAAGTTGATGTATGATCATGGACAGTGGAATTGCATTTAATTTTCATATGCCATAAAATATTATTTTTCTTTGTATTTTATCAGCAATTTAAAGACGTAAAAATATTATCTTGCAGGCCATGTGGAAACAGGTGGCAGGCTGGATTTGGTCTGCACAATCTGTGGTGTGCTGATCACAGTATACATTAACTCTAGATAGTGACAGAAATGGAGAACCAATTCCTCTTCATGTGTATGTACATCCAAAAGTGTCAGCTAGACTGATTGTATTTTGCCTTTAGGTCTAATTGGCCTGGACTACTATTACAGGTGGAGGCAAGCCAAAGGTCAAAGTCTTCTCTCTCTCTTTATTTTTCTTTCTTTCTTTGAGTGTATGTGTTCTTTTCTATCTCTGTCTCTCACCTCTGTCTCTATCTCTCTCTGTCCCTCTCCCTCCCCCAACCAACATTTATTATCTCTCTTTTATTTCTACTCATCCTTCAGTTTCACTCCAATTATAACACAGTACTGTTCAGTAGTATCATTTATTGACCTACAGTTGTTAATGTTTTTAATGGGGAGGATTACTTTTAAAGAAATAATATGTTATCTAATATGGAAATTATGTTAAATTCATATTTCTATGACACTAAAGAACATTTTTGGAGTACAAACTGGAAATTACATTGTAGTAAGTAAGTATATGTAGTAGAAAAAGAAAAAGTTCTTAGACAGTCTTGAGTTCAATTTGAAGCCCCACCAAATAAGTGGTCTATATAAATCATTTCTAAGCAACAAAACAAAACTCCAAGGTGATTTAAAAGCACTTTCTAAGAAGAATAAATTGAGTCCTATTTTAATTAAAGCACTCACCCACCATTTAAACCTGGTAAATAACACAGTAGAGGACCACCAACGTTTTAGGTGAAAACATGAATAGAAATGTGATAGACACACTTAGGACAAAAGTACCTCGCAAAATATATTTTAGAGTTAGAAAAAAATCATGATTTTTCCATTACATAGTTTAGTAGATTATTGTTGAGACCTTTTCTATTGACCTGTAAGAAGAGCAAGTGAGCAAAATATCAAAAAGCATAGAGCAAAATATCAAAACTTGAAACACTGAACCCAAGAGAAAAATTTGAGTCTAGACCTCTGTGGTCAACACAGATGATCCACCCAATAGCCCTTCAGTTGTTCTAACTCTGAGTCTCTTCAGGGTTTGCTGAGGCTGTGGAAACCTGGGGAATCCCCTCCCAAGGGCTGCCTGTATCTAATGGTTGATCGATGCTTAGGTATAAAGGTCCACTATTTTGGCCCGACTTGAAACAGCTCTGATGGGCCATGCTTATTCTGGAGTGCCCTGTGGGGTTGGAAGAAGCTTTGCCAGGGCTTTGAGATGATTCAACTTTTCCTTCTATCCAATCTTGCTTTCTTCCCTTCTCTCCCAAAGGAGTTGATTCCTAAATAACACCCTGCAGGCTGAACTTGATCTCAGCATCTTCCTCCAGGGTGCCACACTACCAGTGGTCCTAAGTGTGATCTGAAAAAGCAGGTGCAATTAAGGGTTTGGTAGTCACTCACTGCCCAGCTGCCAGTAGGAACAGCCTGCCTGTTACCCAGAGAGAGAGCGTACTTTTGCCAGAAGAGACAGCCAACGTCCAATGGAACAATTAGCTATGACAGTTGGGCTTTCTGGAGTCTTTTGTCCGGGAACCAGTAGTGAAGGACAGGAATCACCATCTTGGCAGGAGTAACTGACTAGTTATCAATGAGTGGTTGAACTGCTCTTACAAAATGGGGGCACAAAGGGTTATATGCGGCAACCAGGTGACCCACTCAGGCATGCTTTGATAATTTCCTGCCTGATTATGACTTCTTAAATGCAATTGTACAACTAGAAAACATGCAACAACCTTTACATTTCACTTCAGATTAAGACCTGCAATCCAAGAATTTTATCCCCAGCCCAATTAAAAAATATAATCAGAAAATTTAATATCCAAAATAATATAACTTATAATATGAAAAAATAATCTCTGAGAATTTACATTTTCCTCACCATGAGATACCATTTAACACACTGAGAATATTTAAAACTGAAAGTCTAGTAATAATATTGAAGAATATGTGCCTAAATCTTTTCTCAGATTTTGAGGTTTATAAATTTCAAATTGTTGACATATTTGATTTTTATTCATATTTGAATTTGAGAGATTACTTACCAGATGAGATAACTGACAAACTCAAGAGAAAATTCTGCTAAATGAAAAATATTCTTGTCTATTTTTCCTATGCTATATTGTATATCCTTAAACTCAAATACTCTCACAGATATTCCTTTTTTTTTCTCCAGAGTATATTTTCTTCAACAAATATATTAATGCAGTGAGGTGCATCAAGTAATTTCCCTATTCATATTTTTAATTTAATTAATTAATTTATTTTGTCCTATAACCTTTCATTTTTTTTCCACTTGGACACAAATCGTGGATAACTTTACATGTCAATAATTACAGAATTATGTCATCATTATATTTTTATTATTTTTTACTTTTTAATAATGTTTTATTTTTCAATTACAGTTGATATTTAATATTATATTAGTTTTAGGTGTACAACCCAGTGACTGGACATTATATAACATACTAAGTGATCGTCCTGGTAAGTCTTGTATCCATCTGACACCACACGTAGTTATTAGAGAACTATTGACTTATTCCCTATGCTGTACTTTACATCCCCATGACTATTCTATAACTGTAACTACCAATGTGTACTTCTTAATCTCTTCACCCTTTTCACCCAACACTTCAACCCCTCCCATCTGGCAATCATCAAAATGCTCTCTCTATCGCCTGACCTGTGGTGGCGCAGTGGATTAAGCATCAACATGGAACTCTGAGGTTGCCGGTTTGAAACCCTGTGCTTGCCTGGTCAAGGCACATGTGGGAATTGATGCTTCCTGTTCCTCCCCAACTTCTCTTTCTCTTTCTTTCTCTCTCTCTTGCTCTCTCTCCTCTCTGAAATGAATAAATAAAATAAAAATTAAAAAAAATAAAAGATTTTTAAAAATTGCTCCCTGTATCTAATCTATGAGCCTGTTTCTGTTCTGCTTCTTCATTTATTTTGTTTTATACATTCAATTGGTGATACATTTTTAATGTTTTGAAATTAGATGCTGCAAAATTAGGCCTCATCAATTTTTTTCATTCTGTTATTAAATATGAATGTAACCAAGGAACAATAACAACTTCAATGCATATTTTTTCATCAAGTTAAGATGTTTCAAAGAACAAATATGGGATTTCGAAATTACATCTGACACATTATCTGAACACTCATATTTAATTTGTTAAATTTCTATTTTGATTTTGTTGCAGTTAATGTCAATGACTTCTCATTTGCAAGCTTTGTTTTCAGTAATTATAATTCAATAAAACTGTCAAAATCTGAAGTTTCATGGGTTCCATTTATTTGATTAAAGTATTCCAACAGATTTTGATTTTAAAGCTAGCAACCAGAATTTAGAAGATTGAATTACAGTAAATACATTTCAATGCAATAAATTTTAATGTAGGTCACATTGATGACTTTCAAAGTAGTTGTTTTAAGGCTCAAACTTTTCTAAAATGTAATTGATGATGAATGGAAATAAACAGTGCACACTGCTGATGAATTTTTAAACTGATTTTAAGTTATAATAAATATAGCAAAACTTACCATCATAGTCATTTTTAAGTATACAGTTCAATCATGATAACTACAGTCATACTGTTGTACAGCCAATCCAGATAATATATACTTTCATCTTGCAAAAATGAAAATCTGTACTTATGCAATAACAACTCCTCATTTCCTTCTCTCCCCAGTCCCTGGCAATCAGCATTCTACTTGCTGTGTTCCTAAATTCAACTGTGCCAGTTACCTCATATAACTGGAATCATACCATACTTGTCTTTTTATGACTGGCTTTTTTCACTTAGCATAACATCCTCAAGGTTCATCCATGTCAGCGATTTTCAAATGGTGTGTCACAAGAGGCACATTGGTGTGCTGCAGAATTTTTAAAACATGCAATATCTGATTATTTAGTGAAGGATACTGACCTTTTTCCCTTAGACTGTCAAATAAAAAAAATTACAACAACCAACACAACAATTGCCATCCAGTATGAATGACCTATCTTGAACCATAAATATATAGGCCATATAAATAGAGTTGCATCTTATTGGTCATGTCATATAAGGTTGTATCTGATTGGTTAATTCTTGATACCAGAAATTCTTATATATGACTATAAGCACCAGATGTTTTTAAAAGTCACTTTGGTCTGACCAGGCGGTGGTGCAGTGGATCGCGCATGGGACCAGGATACAATTCAAAACCCTGAGGTTGCCAGCTTGAGCACTGGCTCACCAGCTTGAGCACGGGGTTTCTGGCTTGAGCGTGGGATCAGAGACATAAACCCATGGTCACCAGCTTGAGCCCAAAGGTTGCTGGCTTGAAGCCCAAGGTCACTGGCTTAAGCACAGGGTCATTCACTTTGCTTTAGCCTCCCCCCTGCCCCCGCCCCCGGTCAATGGACGTATTTAGAAGCAGTCACTGAACAACCAAGGAGCTGCATTAAAGAATTGGTGCTTCTCATCTCTCTCCCTTTCTGTCTGTCTGTCCCTATCTGTCCTTCTCTCTGACTCTCTCTCTCAGTCTCTGTCAAAAAATAAAAAAGTCATTTTGGAGCAAAAAAGGTAGGTAATTAATATTACTACTTTTTTTTTTGTTTTGTTTTGTTTTGTTTTGTAAAACAATAAAAATTATACCTTTTTTCCATCGGATTGGCAAAAATATGTTATTTGGTGTGCCAAAGAATTTTAGTAATTAGTTTATGTGCACCAGGAGATAAAAAAGCTTGAAAATCACTGATCTATGTTGAATTATGCATCAGAATTTCCTTACTTTGTAGGGCTGAATAATATTACACTAAATGTTTATACACCACTGACAAAGATTGTTTCCATGACCAAACTCTAGTTAGGCTTCTCTGAACCCTTTTCTCAGCCAGGCCTCAACCTTTGCCCTGTCCTTGCTGATCCTGCCTAGCCCAGTCTTGACAAGAATCCTGCTACATCAAAATAAAGAGAATTCCCCACCCTTGACATCTGACTACTCTGATGGCTAATTAATTTCCTCACCCCTCTCCTTGAAATCTAAGCCCTTGGTCTGCCTTCAGCAGGAATCCTGTGAAGTCTAAATTGGTTTGGCTATTTTAGTTATTGTTCAATCGAATTTATTCAGAGATACAACAGCAGCATCTCCAGGCATAAGTAGGTACTCTAAAGTCTTTCTTCACCATGCTTTTGTTTTAGAGAAGACTTTCATGCAAATGAGAACAAAAGCCCTCTCAGTTTCAAGTCAATAATTTAAGTAAATTATCTTAGAATCAATTTATGCAAAAACCTAAAGAAGCCATATTCCAGATTGAGGTTCAAGACTGCCCAGCATTTTACAACAAAATCAATTCAGCTTTCTACTCTTCTCCCACACATAAAGTACAACATGTTGAGAAGTTAGAGATTGAGGAAGAATTTTAGAGAAAGCCATTGGGATTCTATGAGTCCTCTTACCCCTGCGAGTAGGGACGGGAATTCCTGCCCCTCACTTTAAACCTAGGTAGAGAGGTTTCAAATGCACTCCAAAAATGTTATTATATGTCCCGGAAACTTGGGAAGCAAAGTGGATTCATTTCTGTTTCTTGCCTGAATAACCCAACAAGGGAGAGGCTGACTAAAGTAAGACCACTTGGAATAGCACCACAGCAATGGCAGGTCTGGTATTAATTGCATTGTCTATGAAGATAAGGCCAAAGTGGCTGGTTCCTATACTACTACAGACGGTCCCAAATTCATGATCATGCAACTTATGATTCTTCATCTTTACAAAGGTACAAAAGTTATAGGCGTTTAGTAGAAACCATTCTTTGAATTTGAGCTTTTCCTGGACTAGCAATATGCAGAATGATAGTCTCTCATAATGCTGGACTGTGGCAGTGAACCTCAGCTCCCAGTCAGCCGTGATCACGAGGGTAAAGCCACACACACGCTACAGCTGACCCTTGAACAATGCATGGGTTAGAGTCTTCACATCCTTGCAGTTGAAAATCTATGTATAACTTTTTATATCTCCAAAACTTAACTATTAAGAGCCTACTAATGACCCAAAGCTTTACTGATAACATAAATAGTCAATTAACATATTTTGTATGATAAATGTACTATATATACTATATTCTTAGAATAAAGTAGGCTAGAGAAAACAAAATCTTATTAAGAAAATTATAAGAAAGTGAAATTACATTTACAGCATTCATTGAAAAAAATCTATACAATGCAGACCCACACAGCTCAAACTCATGTTGTTCAAGGCTAAGCTATGATGTTCAGGAGGTTAAGTGCACTAAATGCATTTTTAACATATGATATTTTCAACTTCCAGAGGGTTTCTGGGGATGTAACCCTATCATAGGTCAGGAAGCATCTGTAATAGACTATGCAGGAGAGAGAATGGCATGAGAGAGTTTCATTCGCCCATGCATGGGCAAGCAAGAAAACTTGGAAGACCCCTTGAAAAAGAGAATTGTGTTTTCTGTCACCTACAAGCTTAAGAAAAGTCAGAATTGACCAAGCAATCACATTAATACACTGTCCATCTAGATAATGAAAGAGTGCCCAGTGATGAGAAGATGGTCTCCTGAGAATACAGGGCACTTTTCATTGAGTTGAGTAAGTCAACATCAAACACCTCTTAGACTCAGACAGCACCAAATCCAGCTAGTTCACAGTGTTTGGGATGAAAGAATTTTCCAGCTCCTTTTAGCTCTCTCGTTCTTTCACTGACAAAAATTTCCCAACTTCCACTGGTCAAAAACCTTTTAGCAAGTTGAGAGGAAGAACAGAAATGCTGGTAATAGAAAGAGAGAAGCAATCTCTGAAGCCTCACCTCCATCCCTGCAAGTAATCGGCTTGAAACAGGTTCTAGCAAGAAGATGGGATGAGGAAGGGGTCCTCAAAGTTCTAAGATTCGGATTATTACACCATGCTGGACAAATTAATGATTAAATTGTGACTCCTTTGTGGAGTTACAAACACCTTTCTATTATCTAAGAGTGAGCAGAAAATTCATGAGCTCTGACCTAGTTTTCTGATTCAGGTAGACAGAAAGAACCTGTCCCATAATATGGATTTGAATGGGCAATAGAGAGTTGGGAGGGCGGGGACACATATTGTTTTTTGCTGTTGTTACTAAATAAGGAGTCTTAATTATTTAACATAATAATGTTGCATCATGTGTCAAATACATGATTGCTAAATATCATTACATATTTTACAAACCAGTCAGTTCTTAGTTCTCTTAAAGTTATACCAAAAACACGAAGGATCTGGTTACTGAAAAAGTGATCTTGGAATCATCAGTAAGATCAGGTTTGCTATTGTCCCTGCTCCATGTGTTCCATGTTCCGTAATCTGGCTTCACCTTATGTGATATACATGGAACATAGCTTTTCATGATCACTCATAGCTTCTCTTTTTAATTGTTCAATTCTATGCAAAATGCACAAAATTGTTTTAACACAGTTAAACTCTCCCTTCTTACGTTCCTCTTTTCCCATGTCTGTTGTGACACTTCTTCAAGTTGGATATACCTTATCAGAATTCAAGCTCTGGAGTCAGACTTCCTGAATTTCAAGCCCCAACCCACCACTTAATAGCTCTGGGCCTTGAAGCATCATTTATTCTCCATAAGTCTTCATTTCCCCATATATATGAAATGAGATAATTATATGTAACTTGATATAGTGTCTACTATGTAATAAGCACTCAGTTCATGTTAACTATCCATTACTGCTTTCATTGTCAGAATCATGCAGTCTTTCCATTTAAATCTCCATCTTGAACAAAATTCCTCATCCTAGACATCACATATTTGTATTTCCTAGAGTTACATCTTTGGGTCTCTTCTCTGCCTAATTTATATATTTAACTTACTTGATTTTCTTTATTTCCATACCTACAACTAAGACCTACATTCAAGGTATTTATAAATCTCCATTAGGCTCACACCTCTCTTCTGAACTGCAGATTCAAATATGTAGCAGCTTATTGAAGTTTTCCACTTGATACTCATTACCTCTCAATGCCCAACATGTCTAAAAACAACTCATTAACCATTCCTACAAAAATGTATGGGGCTGAACCCTATGAATGTTGCCTCCCAAATGTTTTTAAATCAGTCAACACTTCTCCATTGCTATTCTCATAATTAGGGATGAAATAAAGGTTTCTGGCCAAAGCCTACATAGTTCTTCATGATTGAACTACTGTCCATCTCTTCTCAACCACTCTTTCCATTTTATCCCTGAGTGTCAACCACATCAACTGTTTTAAGCTTTCTGAATGCACCAGATATGCTCTTGCTTTCTTGGCGTTTGGTACTGTATTCTCTCTGTCAGGGCTATAATCGCTTTATTTTGTATATGACCTAAAATAAGAATAAACAACCTAAGCACTGACTAACCACATGATCCTATTCTGTCTTCTCATAATTATAGGATATAATCATCATCATTGTTCTTTTTTTAGAGACCAGAAAAGAATTTCAGGGTGGTTAAGTAATTTATGCTTGGTCCCTTAGCTGGAGAGTGTCAAAGATAAGCTTGGAATTATTTAGGGGCTAAGTAAATGTTTGTTAGTTGTTGAATCTTAAGACAGAAATTGTTATTCCTCTTCTGAAGATATTCAAATGAAAAGTCAATTATTTTTAGTGATTTACCTAAGATCCTATAGCTGGCTCATAATAAAGCAAAGATATAAGCATAGATATAAATGTTTGTTTGCTTGGTTATCTTTTCCAAGCTTTTAGACAAAACAAAAATCTTTATGACATAAAGTGACCCCGGTTTCATCCAAAACAATTCCCCTCACCAGACTGTACTTGCACTTTTCTCGTCCTTTTATCGATGGGCTCTTTTAAGATCTGAATAAGGCATTATATCCTCTGTCAGAACTTTCTGACCTAGTTTATGATGATTGGCTCCTTCTCTAAACACCTATGACATTTCCTAGCTACATCATCTGCTGGAACTTAATCCTATGTGACTGTCATTGTTTATTTTTTAAATCCTCTTCATATCAGTTATTTTTATTAAGGTATATAATAGAAAGAAAAATTTATACTTTCTCTTGTATAGTTCTCTGGGTTTTGCAAATACATAGTCACATAACCACCACCAAAATCAAAACAGAAAATTCCATTAGCTCACAAAATCATCCCATATAGTTATCTACTCCTCCTTTTCTCTTACCCCGCCCTCTGGCAATCGTTGATCTAGTTTCTGCACCTACAGTTTGATATTTGCCAGGAAGCATACCGTATGTGTCCTTTAGGGACTGGCTTCTCTCATTTACCTTATGCATTTGAGACTCATCCACGTGGCTATGGTAGCAGGAGTTCAGTTCTTTCTATTGCTGAGTGGTATTCCAGAGTATGATGGGCCACAGTTTGTTTATCCATTGACCTGTTAATAGATACTTGTTATTTTTTGTTGATTATTAATAAAGTGACAAATATTTGGTGGCAAGTAAATATTTAACTTTATAAGAAATCACCAACCTGGCCCTGGCCGGTTGGCTCAGCGGTAGAGCATCGGCCTGGCGTGTGGGGGACCCGGGTTCGATTCCCGGCCAGGGCACATAGGAGAAGCACCCATTTGCTTCTCCACCCCCCCTCCTTCCTCTCTGTCTCTCTCTTCCCCTCCCGCAGCCAAGGCTCATTGGAGCAAGGATGGCCCGGGCGCTGGGTCTGGTCGCGGCAGAGCGACGGGCATAGCGACGCCCCAGAGGGCCAGAGCATCGACCCCTGGTGGGCAGAGCTTCGCCCCTGGTGGGTGTGCCGGGGGGATCCCGGTCGGACACATGCGGGAGTCTGTCTGTCTCTCCCCGTTTCCAGCTTCGGAAAAATACAAAAAAAAAAAAAATCACCAACCTATTTTTTCACAGTGAAAATACCATTTTTCATTCTCAACAGCAAATTATGAGAGTCCAGCTGCTCTGTGTTCTCATAAACACACTGTATTGTCAGTTACTAAAATCTTAGCCATGCTAAGTATCTCGTTATGGTTTTAATTTGTATTTCCCCGGTGACTAATGTTTAACGTGTGCTTATTTGGCACCTGTGTATCTTCTTTGCTAAAGTATCAGTACAAATATTATTTGAAAAACATATGTCAATTATTGTTTGATTTCTTACCATTGAGTAGGAGGTGTTATTTTTCCTGGATTCAAATTCCTTATCAGATATGTGATGATATAAAATGTTCTTTTCAGTCTATGTATGGCTCATATTTTTATTGTCTTAAGAGTGCCTTTCACAGAGCAAGAGCTTTTTAAAAAGTATATATTTTTAGGTTTTGTTTTTAGGTATATGACCCATTTTAATATTAAGAATCAAAGTTTTGGTTGGTTTATCAGTTGCACATTGATGTTCAATTGTTCTGACATTATTTGTTGAAGAGATAATCATTCAACATTGAATTACCTTTAATTAAAAACCCATTGATCTTATGTCTTGGGTCTATTTTCTGGACTCTCTATACTGGTACTTTGATCTATATATCTATAATTTCACCCAACATCACAATGCTTTGAGTGTTGTAGCTATATGTCTTAAAATTATATCATGCAAGCATTCCATCATTTTTGAAAACTACTTAGTTTTTCTAGCTTCACTTCCTTTCCATATAAACTTTAAACTCAAAATGTCAAGTTTTACAAAGATTTTGTTCTAGGATTTTAACTTAGGTTGCATTGAAACTAATAATCAATTTGGAGATAATTCACATAAATATTAAGCCTTCTCAAACCATGATTACAATATATATTTGTTCATTTAAAAATTTCATTCTCTTGTATTCTTAGTGTTCAACATAAAAAACTACACATTTTTACTGCATATATTTCAAATTATTACACATTTGGAATAAATTATGTTTCTTAATTTTCAAAATAATAAACTTTTCCACATAGAAATGTGGTTACTTTTTAAAATTAAAATGTAGTTGATATATAATATTATATTAGTCTCCGGTGTACAACATAGTGATTTGACATTTGCATAGTTTACAAAGTAATCATCACATTCAATTTAGTAAAATGTGATTAATTATTGAATATTGACTTTATATACTTTATCCTTGCTAAATTCAGTTATTAGTTCTGGAAGATTTTGTGTAGATTCTCTGGAAATTTCTAAATAGGTAGCTATGTTGTCTGAATGCAGAGACAGTTTTACTTCTTCCATTTCTATTGATATGGGTTTATTTCTTTTTCTTTCCTCAGTGCAATGACTAGAACCTATAGTATGTTGTTCTTATGAGTGGTTTGAGTAGATATACTTGCCTTGTTCTATATTTTAGTGGGAAACTCTTCAGTTTTCACTATTAAGAAGTTAGTTATTTTTTTGTAGATAAATTATGTTAAACATTTATACATTTAATGTATTTAGATATATTTCATTTGTAAAACTTAAATTCTTGACCTGGAAAGAATTACCAAAGGATAGCCTGTTCTGTTCAACATTTGAATCAGTGACTGGGACAAAGCAATAGAGTACATGGTCACCAGAATGCTAATCACAAGTAGCCACATTCAAAATGATACTAAAGTGATGTACGCAGATTATATAAGACCCTATATATTAAGTTCAAAAACACACAACACAAGCATAAGATTTTTTCTAAGAAAAAAAATTATCTTGGGGTGTTTCTTTCATGGTAAAAATAATATTCATCAATCTGTTATAAATTCCAACTTAAGGTTTTGATAGTTTTATGCTGCATTAAAGTATGAAAGACTAAAATATGAGAAGTCACAATTGTGTTGTGTGGCACCTGAAACACATCTCTTCCGTTCAGAGCACAACTCATACATATATTTACATTTTTATACATAAACACACATGTATGCACTAAGAATTGTAAGCCCTATTTTGCTTGGAAAACTGTAAAATGTTTTTAAAACTACAAAATCATACACGTTTAGTTAATTAGAACACCTAATCATTAAAATTAAATTAGCACAAAATTTTACATAATTTACATAAAACATATTACAATTGAAAATTGGATAATATTCAGAGGAGAGTAGCCAGGAAGTCAAGGAGCAGAGAAATAATGTCAAAAAGGAACTAGCAGAATAGGTGATATTTTGCAATCCTAAATGATTTTCAGTTTGAAAGTGGATTGCATTTGCCTTAAGCATCAAAGGTCGGACAATCTTTACATAGGCAAGTGTTCTTTCTAGAAGCAGTGAACTCCTTACTACTAGAGTCGGTTATGCTGAGAAAGCATGGACACTTGCCGAGGATGATGTAGACAAGAGTCAAGCATAGAAGTGAAAATCTGGAGGGAGACAGAATAAACCTATCGCATAAATGACCCACAGGCCTTGGAGCCATATGGAGAAACACAAATGGAAATTTTCACATGTGATTTAATCTGTGGTCAAGTCAAGGTGATTGAGCAATATCATTGTGCTGGATGCTGCACAAGCCCAGCATCTTCACCCAGAGGTCACAGTTCCTGAAACAGACAATGAAATTGAAATGGGTGTGCTCTGTTGTCTTGATTTCCCTGGCACCCATGAGCTGAGTACACTTTCAAACGCTATGATTGTTGGCATATTCACCAGCAGGAAAGGCAATGCTACCTCAAGGATCTTCTGGGTCAAAAATGCCCCAGAAGATGTGAACTGGATCCTGAGTCATATGATAGGAAGCGTCAGGAGAGGGGGTTTAGAAGGATGATTTTGGTAATGTGAACCAGAGGAAATGGGATGTCCCCCTAACGACACTGTGCAGTGTCACCATGGCTAGCCCATACCTAAGCTTCGTAGGAAATCAGGGGCCAGAATCAGATCAAGAAACCCTTCTTTCCTCTTTGACCTGAGCCCATGCTGAAAGCAAAGTGCTTTAATAGACAAAAACCTCTCCAGTTGGAGAGGTTAAGTGAGTCACTCATTTATGAGAACTTGGGCTGTCATACAAAAAGAATTGGCATGTATGCTGGGAGACTCCCCAAAGATCACCTTGGATCTATGCTTTCTTGTTTCTGCCACTTTGAATCCATGTCATCCACCCCAGTGGCTTTTCCCTGGCCTGTTCATGTAGTGTTTGGGGCCAGCATTGTTTGGCTTTATAACTCTTATTCCTCTTTGGAGTGGAAATCTTAAGAGTTGCCCATGGCCTTAGAGATATGAAAGAATGCATTGTGTAGCTTTATGGCAACCCCGGTTTCCATGACTTTAGTTGATGTATACAAACAGAGAATGGGAAGAAAGGAAAGAGGAAAACATTCTGTCATGTTGTACTTTACAAAGCTTCTTTTTCCCTTTTGGTTAATAAGGAAAATAGATACTTTATAAATCTTCAGACTTGCTGCAGGCTTCATGTTTAATGAGGTAAAGGATATTCAATAGTTTTACAAAGTATAGCACAGCTGGAATAAAATAGCATATGTATTAGTAATTTGCATGCTCTATATACAAGTGGTGATATTTGCACTGAGTATTTGAACAATGCACTTAGGCATAAGGCTTGAAACACAGATAGACAGACACACGCACTGGTTTCTAAGTGCTCCCTGGTCATTACAGTGATCAGCATAAACCTCTCCTTTTCGACTGACTTATCTCATTTTACCAAAGACATTATCACATCACTCTGAGGCCCTGTTTTAGAGATTTTGACACAATTTCTTTATCATTTCTCTCTTCTCTCCATCTGTGAAAAATGAAAATCTTCAAATGTGATTCAATCTCTCTTAAAAATCAATTTAATTCAGCCAATTTCATTGTGCTAGATGCTGTATTTTGAATCCCACTTTCAAAGAAATTACCCTTTTTTAGAAAAGAGAATAAACAAATGATTATTACAAGTTAATAAGTGGCTGCAGAATGGGAGAGTTTAATGTATTTGGTTACCTGAAGAGTCATGGAAAATTCCACAGAGGAGTTCTGCCTGAGCTGGATTTTGAATAAATGAAAATTCTACCGGTAAGGGTATTTCCTGTAGAGAGACTATAGTTCTGCTTGCTCAGGAGTCCATGAGGAGGTCAATATGGCCACCAGATAACTAAAACAATGCTTAGAAGGGATGGGATGGGGCATTTCAAGGGGAAAAAAACTGAACAGATGGGTGCGGAAGAGATCAGGAAGCCCTAATTAATATGTAATGCTAAGAAGCTTGGACTTCATTCTGTACAGAAGTGAAGGCCTTTGTCAAATTTTAATCAGAAGAACAATTTGATCAGATTTTATTTTAAAAAGAAAGCTACATGAACACTAGATTAAACTGAAACAAGACTAGAGACTGGGGGAATCACTCAAGATGCCATTGAAGATCCAGGGAAAAAGTAATCAGGATTTGAACGAAAGTGGCAGTTGGAATTATGGGGATAAACTAAAGAGATAATTGGAGGCTAGAGCCTACAAGACCAATTGACAAGTGACTGTGAATTGTGGCAGAAGGTGAGAGAGCTCAGGGAAGCGGCAAACACGTGAAAGAATCAAAGGTCATTTCAAGATTTCAAAGACTTCTTATTTTTATTACTATCCTTAGAAACATCATGCCTGAAGTCCTTCCTTCTCAAAGTGTGGTCCACAAAATTAATTGAAGAATTAGCATCACCAGGGAGGATATTGAAAATGAGAATTATAGGACTCCTTCTCAGAACTTCCGGTGTCAGGCTTCAGAAAACTTGCCCTCCACTTTGTTATAGTTTGAGAAGCCCTGTGGCATGTGTTTAAACTAATATGCCATTCACGTCTCCCGTGAGAATTCTTCCTTTTCTTCCAGCCATCTCCAACTTCTCTCCTTCTAGGTCTGCTCTTGCTTGAAGTCTAAACAGACGTAGCCTATAAGACTGGTGTCAAAATTTGGAAGTGAGCAATCGTGTTTCAATACTAAATTTGGGGCTCGTTCCATATGGCCATAGCAATTTAATGATAGTGTTAAGATGCTGCACAGTCCACCGAGGGCAGCTCCAATATGCTATGTGCCTGCTTGTTACGGCGTTAGATAAAAACACTCACAAAGAATGGACACCACAGTACTTGAACTTCTGTCTATTTTCTCCCCGCAGTTCTCATTTCGATACTCCCAGAGACGGCAGTGTCCTACTGTGATAGCCTTTATTATCAAACGCCTCCATTGTAAATAGCGCTGAAAGGACGACTTGGACTCACAATGCAATAATGAAAGGATGGAAAACCTCGTTCCTAATTAGACTCTTGAGTTTGAAAAACTCCATTCTTTTCACGAGAGGAAATACTCCAGCCTGAGCATCAGGGGAAAGAGACGGTGAATGAGAACTGAGAGCAGGAGATTGACAGACTAAAGAGAATGTCCGATGTGTTGTGTTTCTGAATAGAGGTTTTCAGGGGCCCGCCTCGAATTGTTTCACACTATCTACCATTCTCCCTCTCTTTCTCTCTCCCACAATTGCAGTTTTGGGGAGTTGTAACTTTCTCAATTCATGGCCTTCCTCTCAGTGTATTAATCCCTCTGTGTTTTGAATGAGATAAACATTTAAAGGACTCTACTCCTCTCTTCTTTCTCAAAGAAACGTCCTAGTAAAGCGAAAATGAAGATACCTGAGGAGAGAAAGGAAACAAAGGGGGAAAGTAAGGAAGGCAACACTTAGAAAAAAGATAATGAAAGCCCCTTGCTGGGCTCTTACACAAACTAGTAGGAGCAAGGCTGGGCTGAGATTGCCACAGACAATAAAGGCAGAGCAAGAGCCCCCACTTAGGATGTCTGCAGGAAGAAAAAAACTGATCCTTTTCTGCTCCGATGAAGGAACAACAGGACCACCCAGGAGGGATGAATAGAAATGGGGACCTTCCCTTCTTTCACCAGAAAAAAATAAAAAAAGACATCTTGCAAAAAATATCTTCCAAATTATATAAATGGTAAGATGCTGAAACTGTTTCTAAACAGATAATTTGGACCCTCTCCATTCAAGTGAGTTTGACGTCCATCATATCTGGTCCTGGAATTGTAAACTTACCCCAAAGGTGCCGCTGATGGCTGGCACAGCTTGGAATATCTTCTTTGAGGATTAGCTTCAGGATGCTATTTTGTATGTCTCATTTTGCAGTGTTTTGATTGGTTGGCTGTTTTGTGTGGCCAGGTATATTTATTTCATTTGTTTTATTCTTAACCCTGGTCATTACAATAATGTGCTATAGAGAGGCCCTGGTTGAATTCTGATACTCTGGTCCTGTGAGTGACCCTTTTAAACCCAATCCGTGACTGTCTGGCAGTCATGTAGGGGCAGAAAGACTGAATTCACCAAGGACATCTGTGACCTGGTGTTCAGGGTGTCGGTTGCAATTCCAGAGGTTTATTTGTGGGATGTACAGTGCTGGTCTTCCATTCCTTTCCAGGTATCTCGGATGTGGCTAATTAATCCTCTGTGTTTTATGCAACATAAGTTTTGAACAAGGGACAGGAAGTATACTTCTACCTCTTTTCAGGCACATAGGCCCAAGCTCGTGGTTAGCATCATATTTCTGATTCACTATTATTTTGTAATCTATCCCAATTGCTCTCGCAGTCACTGGAAAGCTGTCCCAGATTCCAGAAACAGGTTGGCTATCATTCCTCAATTTTAGTGGTAAAGTATTTTATCCTTCACCATTTCCTTTATAAGTAACTATTGGTACTAGATAAAAGCTCTGTACATTCAGATCTTTATTTCCTTATGCTCACATGTATATAACGTCTCCTATCATTCTTATAAACTTGACCAGGGGTCAGGAACCTTTTTGGCTGAGAGAGCCATGAACTCCACACATTTTAAAATGTAATTCCGTAAGAGCCATACAACAACCCATGTATGTTAGGCATTATCCAATAAAAATATGTTGTTGTCCCGGAGGACAGCTGTGATTGGCTCCAGGCACCCACAACCATGAACATGAGCGGTAGGAAATGAATGGATTGTAATACCTAAGAATGTTTTATATTTTAAACATTATTATTATTATTTTTTTAATTAAAGATTTGTCTGTGAGCCAGATGCAGCCATCAAAAGAGCCACATCTGGCTTGTGAGCCATAGGTTCCTGATCCCTGAACTAGACCATACTAAATGTCATTCTGACTTCTTCTTGGGGCTAAGCAATATAAGTAGGCACAATAGAAGTACTTTTTTAAATCTTTGCTTTTGCTTAATCCTCCTTCGGTTGTGACAGCAATCTTACCGAAGAATAAGGTGTTTTCACGGGGGGACTGCATTTGTGAGCCAGAAGGCGGCCTCCCCCATAGTCCTTCCGCTCAGTCCCACTAGAGCTGGAAGGGTGAGGTAGTTGCGTCCCCCACTGGTGAGGGGCATGCCGATCCTCAACCGCACCACCTTGGGGGTGAGAACGAACACCTTGGCTGTGAGGACACTCTCCCAAGTCAAAACTGTGGGGATGAGAATATGGACCAATTTACCAACATGCAATGTTCAGAGAAACATTCGAAGGTGTTAAAATTTGTTATGTGAATGAGAGGGATATGTGCACCAAACACAACACACACATTCCAAGTGCGGGTGCACACGGTCAAGGCTTCCCCAGACCAAGGTTTCCCAAAGTGTGGTCTGTGCTCATAGATGCAGAGAACAGATGGGGGAATGGGTGAAAAAAGTGAAGTTATTGAGAAGTACATATTGGCAGTTACAAAACAGTCATGGGGATGTAAAGTACAGCATAGGGAATACAGTCAATAATATTGTACTAATTGTGTATGGGTGTATGGTACTGGGTGGGTACTGGATATTGTTAGGTTTGGGTTCTGGTCTCCTTTAAATGCAAAGCCCTTTTAAACTCAAATTCCCCTCACCCAACCTTCTACTAGGGCAGCTTCTTCATGAACCATCTCCCTCACCCAAACTCCCTCTCCCCTTAAACAACTCCCCACACCCTGGGAAGATTCTATGAAGTGTCCTTGGGACAAGGACATTGGGAGGGACCTGAGGGTTTTGGGAAAGGGAGACAGTCTGTGACCAAAGGCAACAAACCAAGATGTGATATTCTGAGCATGTCCAGGTACAGCCAATCCCATGCCAGCAAATGCCTGCAGCAACCCTGTATCAGACACCTCTTCCTGCAGCTCTCACTGATGCCATTAGGGCCTCAGCTTGTCTGCTTTGCAGGTGCACAAACTTCTTGTGAAAGCCATCAGGCTTGTGCATCCTTCCTTCAGTCTACCTAACAGAAATATTGGGACAAAACACTGTACATTATATGATTGACCGCTATGCTGGATACCTGAACCTAATACAAAATAATTTAAAATGTAAACTGTAATAGAAAAATAACATTTAGAGTTCCTTTAAAAAAAAAGTGTAGTCTGAAGACAAGTTTATCAGAATTACCTGGACTGATAGCTAAAAATGTAAACCCTGGCCTGACCAGGCGGTGGCACAGTGGATAGAGTGTCAGACTGGAATGTGGAGGACCCAGGTTCAAGACTCCAAGGTCGCCAGCTTGAGCACAAGTTCATCAGGCTTGAACAAGCTCACCAGCTTGAGCCCAAGGTCACTGGCTCGAGCAAGGGGTCATTCACTCTGCTGTAGCCCCCCAGTCAAAGCACATATGAGAAATCAATCATGAACAACTAAGGTGTCGCAACAAAGAATCGATGTTTTTCATCTCTCTCCCTTCCTGTCTGTCTGTCTGTCTCTGTCGCTCACTCTGACTCTGTCTCTGCCACAAAAATAAATAAATAAATAAATAAATAAAGTGAACCTTGCAAGAAGAAAAAATTGTCCCCTTTATGCTTCAATAAAGGGACAGTAGGACCTTCATAACTAAATCAAGACTCTCCTACGACCGCCCATCCTTATGAGCTATTCTAATGATTCTGGGGTGTACAGATTTGCAAAACCAGTATATTCTTTTTTTTTTTTTACAGAGACAGAGAGAGAGTCAGAGAGAGGGATAGACAGGGACAGACGGACAGGAACAAAGAGATGAGAAGCATCAATTATTAGTTTTTTGTTGCGCATTGCAATACCTTAATTGTTCATTGATTGCTTTCTCATACATGCCTTGACCATGGGGCTACAGCAGACCGAGTAACTCCTTGCTCAAGCCAGCGACCTTGGGCTCAAGCTGGTGAGCTTTTGCTCAAACCAGATGAGCCCTCGCTTAAGTTGGCGACCTCGAGGTCTCGAACCTGGGTCTTACGCATCCCAGTCCGACGCTCTATCCACTGCGCCACCACCCAGTCAGGCTAAAACCAGTATATTCTTTATCTCAGCATTTTAAAAGGCAAAATGAGTCAGCATATTGTTTTTCAAGTTACTTTACAAATTGGATAAGCATTATTCTATCTCTATAGATTTCATAAGCAGGACAAATAGACTATTGAGAGGTTGAAAAATAATATAAATGTATACGCATGTGTTTACATCTGTATCTTAAAGATATATTCTTAGAATTGTTTATAAACAAAAAAATTCTAATTATTTTTGTTTCTGACAACCTCATTTTAGATGAATAGATTAGTGAAATCCCACAGCTATTAAAATAGAGTCAATTTCCTGGTCATTATCAATTAGACTTGCATGCTTCACATTCAAAAACATTTTAGTGTTCCTAGGCCATATCCTCAAGTTTAGTCAATTTTTATTATAAAATCCCTCTCTAACAGATATTGATTTTCCCATGCTATTATTTAGACCGAACCATTATTATATTTGACCTGAAAAGCTTTTGAGATCCTTATTGAGTCTCCAAAATATTACAACATTTCATCATTCCAACTAATTTGTAATAAGACCTACATTATGCCCAATTTAATAAAGCAGGAAACTTGTGTGGGGTGTAAAAATTGAAATAAAAAGAGATAAAGTGTTTTTTCTCTATTTGTAGATGATGCTTGATTGTACACATACAAAACTCAGAAAGCATCACTGAAAATCTATCATAACTAATAATTGAAGTCAGCAACTTACCCAATTGCAAAATAAATACATAAGAAAATCAATAGCTCTCCTATGTAACAAGATAAGAAGTTAAGAAGAATACACTATTCACAAGGCCAACATCTTTCCAGGACCTGAGCAATGCTATCATTCCGCCAAAGAAGAGGGGGTCACACCCCAGTCTCCTGAGAGAGTGAAATGGAGCAGTTGTGAAGTCACACATTTTGCATTCAAAGTACAGCTGCTGCTTACAAGCTTTTCAACAAATAAACCCATGCCTTAGTTTCCTCATTTTAAAATAAAATAACACTGGGGAACAATTCTTTTCATTTTCTATAGCACGATGTTTTAGAACTGTTTCTATATATTTCCGCATCATTGATTCCAAATTTGAAATTCATTTTTTGGTGCATGCTCTAGTTTTTATGCAATTTTAATTTCTTTTTGTTATAGTTAATGGCATGCATTGATTTTTAAATTGGAGTTAAAGGGTAACGACTCTTGGATTGAACATAACCACAAGGCAATTAATGTTTTACAAACATCACTTTTACATAATTGTCGTTGTTTTTAAATGTAAAAAACATTATCTGATAAAAACACCCTCTTATTTTGTTTTAAGATTGAATCATGGCTTCTTGGAGTAGAAATAAATGTAAGAATAGTCTGACACCCTCTGTTATATATGTGGCTGTTACACACTTCAACGTCAAAGGCGCAATATTTCATCATTTGTGACACGTACATATATTGCCTACTTTCAAGTTCCCCTTGGTGAACAAGACAAGAATTGGGCTCCTCATATTGTGTGTCATAATTGTAAGGAAATGCTTTATGACTGGACAAAAGGAAAATGCAAAGGAATGCCTTTTGGTATTCCCATGGCTTGGCGTGAACCTAAGGACCACAGCAGTGACTGGTATTTCTGTCTGATCCATACAAAGAGCATCAGCAAGAAAAAACAGCATATGATCAATCACATATCCTAATATTCCTTTTGCAATACGACCTATTCCACACACTGAGACATGCCCAGATCCAGTTTTCAATGGTTTTATTTCTTCTAAGCACGAAGAAAGTGAACATGGTGATCAAGTGTGTTTTGATAACATGCATGAGGAAATGGTTGTAGAATGTGAAGGGTCTTCTGATGCCAAGCAGTCATTAACCCATCAGCAATTTAGCCAACCCGAATTGAATGACTTAGTAAGAGATTTGGGCCTGTCAAAGAAAGCAGCTGAGTTATTAACCTCCAGACTTCAAGAAAATAATGTACTTCATCAGTCAGCTAAAGTATCCCATTTCAGGAAGTGTGAACAAATTTTTGTGGACTTTTTTTCCGAAGACAAACACTTTGTTTACTGTCATGATATCAGTAGTCTTCTCAGCCAGCTAGGTGTTACCACTTACAGTCCAACAGAATGGCAGCTATTTCTTGACAGCTCTAAATGAAGTCTGAAATGTGTTCTCCTACACAATGGTAACATTTATGCAGCTGTTCCAATTGGTTATTCAACTCATCTGCGAGAAGATTATAATGACAAAAAAATTGTCCTTGACTTACTGGATTATTTGTGTGAATCTTAAAATGGTAAATTTTCTGCTAGGACAACAGAGAGGATTCACAAAGTATCCTTGCTTTCTGTGTTTGTGGGACAGCCGAGCTTGGGAGAAACACTGGACACAGAAGGAGTGGCTGAAACGTGAAGCTCTGGAAGTAGGGATGCAAAATATTGTGAAAGAACCTGTAGTTAATAGAGACAGAATCATTTTTCCCCCACTTCACATCAAATTTGGCTTAATGAAGCAGTTTGTTCAGGCTTTGAATAGAGAAAGTGAATGCTTTCAACATATTATTTTTGCTTTTCCTGCCTTATCTTTTGAGAAGATAAAAGCAGGTGTATTCAATGGACCTCAAATTCAAACCCTCATACGTGATGAAGAATTTGTCAGAAAAATAAATAAGGAGAAAAAAGCAGCATGGCAGTCTTTCTTGGCAGTTACAAAGAACTTCCTTGGCAAAAAAAAAAAAAATGCAGAAAACTATGAACTTCTGGTTCAAAGGATGCTGTTGGCTTTCCACGACATTGGATGTAACACGAGCATTAAGGTTCACTTCCTGAACAGTCAACTTGATAAGTTTCCCGAAAATCTTGGATTTATTTGTGATGAGCAGACTACTGCTGGAGCATCAAACGAGATTGTCCTCAACGAGTACACAGACACAAGAGCTATAAATGCAAATTTTTGACTGAATTGAATTTAAATAAGTTTTGCACAAATTTTATGATTAAAATAAGTGTTTTAATATGTTCAGTTTCAAAATTGTAGACAAATTCTGATGCAATCATATCTCTTAGTGTATTAACTGCATTATTTAAATTATTATATTTTAGTACAAAGGAGTGACGTCAGAGTAATGGCGCGGTAGGAAGAGATACCGATAAATCTGCCCAAAAACTCAACAAGATCTTCAACCAGAAACAGAAAAACCTATCCTTGGAGCCTCCAGATGTTTTGCAATACACCCGAAGGTATGGTCGAGTGAAGAATTGGCTAAATATATAATCAAACCCTGAAGGAAATAGGGAGTAAGAAATGCTCCACCTTCCTCACTAACCTAAATAGGGCTGCTTTCACTGGGAACTGAGAGTATAGAAACTAAGGCGGGCAAAGGGGGTGAATAGATCCAGGCCGTGGCACAAACGGCCGAACCAGGCTGTGGCACGGAGATCCAAGCTGAAGAAAAACTGTGCCTGTGGCAATCCAGGCAATACAAGCTAACACTCGCACCAAACCCAGACAAAGAAAGACAAGTGGGGCAGCCATTCGCCCCGATCTCCTGGTTGGCATGCGCAGATAGTGGGCGAGAGATTCCTTCGAAAGCCCCAGGAGTGGGCGCCCATGTTATCCCACAGAAAGGCAGAGTCAGAGGCCTTTGTGTGGGCCAAAAGCGGAATCTCCGGGCCGCCCCAGTGCCCTGAAAAAGTTGAGCACAGGGAGGGAGCGAGAGTGAATTCCAATGCTGGAACTTTTCCGTGCAGGTGGGGGTTTCACTCAAAGTGTGAGGCGGCTGGCCTGATATCCTGGTCGGCGCGCACAAGGAGGGAGCGAGAGCCAATTCCAACACTGGAACTTTTCCGTGCAGGTGGGGGTCTCACTCAGAGCATGAGGCAGCCTGCCTGATATCCTGGTCGGCGCGCATGGAGAGTGGGCAAGAGATTCCTCTGAGCACCTCAGGAGTGGGCGCCCGTGTTATCCTACAGAGGGGCAGAGTCAGGGGCCTTTGTGTGGGCCAAAAGCGGAATCTCGGGTCACCTCAGCGCCCTGAAAAAGCCCCGCACGGGGAGGAAGTGAGAGCCAATTCCAATGCTGGAACTTTTTCATTCAGGTGGGGGTTTCACTCAAAGTGTGAGGTGGCCGGCCTGATATCCTGGTCTTGCGCACGGAGAGTGGGCAAGAGATTCCTCTGAGTGCCTTGGCAGTGGGCGCTCATGTTACCCCACAGAGAGGCACAGTCAGGGGCCTTTGTGTGGGCTGAAAGCAGAATCTCGGGCTGCCCCAGCACCCTGAAAAAGCCATGCATGGGGAGGGAGAGAGAGCAAATTCCAATGCTGGAACTCTTCCGTATGGGTGGGGGTTTCACTCAGAGTGTGAGACTGCTGGCCTGATATCCTGGTCTGTGTGCACAGATAGTGAGTGAGAGTTTCCTCCAAGCACCCCAGGAGTGGGTGCCTGCCCATGTTACCGGGCAGAGTGGCAGAGCCAGAGGTCTTTGAGTGGGCAGAAGCCCCACCTGATTATGCTAGCAGCTCTGACTGACTGAGCCTTACCTAGAGCCCTGTGCTGAGTGGAAATAGAGTGGGGAGTTGCCAGCTCTTTGAGCCTCTTACTATCCAGGCAGAGGCAGCAGCAACCCCATAGCTGGATTATCAGGCTACTAATTGAGGAAGGAAAGACTAGGAGAGAGGCTCCAGGAACACGAACTCTCTCACTGTCGGAGCCTATAAATGCTAATGAGCCTTGACTGCCAACGAGACTGAAGCCCAATACATGACATCGCCATAGAGACTTATCAACTGCAAACCTCTACCTGAGCATGCCACAGAGGCAGAACTTGGGGTACAGAGTCACCAACCAGGAAGAGGGAGAGAAAAGAAAAAGCAAGAAGATAACCTCTCAAAATCAAGAATAATCCGCAGACTTTATATCCTATCCAATTTTACTATATTTGTTCATTTGTTTCTCTTATCTTCATTCTTGATTTCTTTTTTTTTTCATCCTCCAATTTGTTCATTTAACTCTCTGCTGGTCTTACTCTCTCCTCTCCTTGAACTACACTACCCATAAGTGTTATATCTCCCATTATCTTTTCTTTCCTCTTCCTTTCTCTCTATGAGGATTGCACTCCAAAACTCTTAACTCTCTCTCTTTCTCCTCTTTTTTCTTTTTTCTTCTTTTAGTGGTTCCCCCTTTTTTTTTTCTTCTCTCTTTCTTTCTCCCTCTATATTAGTTTCTTCCTTTCTCCTTTAAGTCTCCTCTCATTCAAAACTCAATAATGAACAAGTTATCTTATCTGGGACTCAAACTTATGTTTGTGGCATTTTGGGTTTTTTTTACTTCATCTTTTTAACTCACTAGCAGAGCTCCCATCCTTGGCTCTCCATTTTATCTAGTTCTTGTTCCACTAAATACAATAGTAATTCTTTAATTTTTCCCCCCATTTTCCTGTTTTCTCTTATTCCTCTCATCATATCTCTTAGTCAACCAACACCTAAAAGCAAATCATTTTATTTTTGACCCAATTTTTTTCCTTATTTGCTTTTTGTGGGTCCATAACTTTTTTTGTTGTTGTTGCCTTTTATTACTTCTCCCCAATGCCTTCCATTACAGGCATTGTTTGTTCTATTTAGTGCAATATAATTCACAGTTCACCACAAGATTTTCTCAAGAAAGAGGGGAGAGAAGAGGAGAGGAAAAGAGGAGGGGGGGGAATAATTTCCTTTTTTTAATTTTTATTTTATTTTCTTTATTTAATTGTTAATTATTTTTTAAAAACCTCTTTGAATTTTTTTAACTTTTTATTCTTTTTTTTTTTCTGAAGCTGGAAACGGGGAGAGACAGTCAGACAGACTCCCGCATGTGCCCGACCAGGATCCACCTGGCACACTCACCAGGGGCGACGCTCTGCCCACCAGGGGGTGATGCTCTGCCCCTCCGGGTCGTTGCTCTGCCCTGACCAGAGCCACTCTAGCGCCTGGGGCAGAGGCCAAGGAGCCATCCCCAGCGCCCGGGCCATCTTTGCTCCAATGGAGCCTTGGCTGTGGGAGGGGAAGAGAGAGACAGAGAGGAAGGAGGGGGGTGGAGAAGCAAATGGGCACTTCTCCTATGTGCCCTGGCCTGGAATTGAACCCGGGTCCCCTGCACGCCTGGCTGACGCTCTACCGCTGAGCCAACTGGCCAGGGCCTTTTTATTCTTTATTAAATCTCATTAATACTATCAACAAAACCACCCACTGATGCCATTAAGGAAGAGAAAATTGAAGATCATGGATACAAAAGAAAGAGAGGTAACGCAGATAGATGAGGAAAAATCTATGGAGAAAAAATTTAATATATTGGAAACCTTGGAGTTAAATGACAGAGAATTTAAAATAGAAATCCTAAAAATACTCAGAGATATACAAGAAAACTCAGAAAGGCAATTTAAGGAGCTCAGAAAACAACTCAATGAACACAAAGAATATATTTCCAAGGAAATTGAAACTATAAAAACAAATCAAACAGAGATGAAAAACTCAATTCACAAGCTGAAAAATGAGGTAACAAGCTTAGCTAATAGAACAGGCCAGATAGAAGGTAGGATTAGTGAAATAGAAGACAAACAACTTGAGGAACAACAGAGAGAAGAAGAAAGAGACTCAAAAATTAAAAAAAAAATGAGATAGCCCTACAGGAATTATCTGACTCCATCAAAAAGAATAACATAAGAATAATAGGTATATCAGAGGGAGAAGAGAGAGAAAATGGAATGGAGAACATACTCAAACAAATAATAGATGAGAACTTCCCAAGCCTGTGGAAAGAACTAAAGCCTCAAATTCAAGAAGCAAACAGAACATCAAGTTTTCCTAACCCCAACAAACTTACTCCAAGGCACATCATAATGAAATTGGCACAAACCAACTAAAAAATGACCAAGACATCAATTTCCTTCTTCTCCCCTATCAGATGAATTGAAACTGATGAAGGGAATGGCTGACAGAGATGCTCGGTAGAACTGGGACTACATGGCTGAGAAGTTGAGGTGAGCCAGCCTGGTTTAAAGGGAAGTGAGAAGTCCGTTTGGGGCATGGCAGAAATGTGGCTCTAGAGAAAAAGCTTATATTATCATCTATACTCCTAAATTTCCCATCTGGGAGAATTAGGCAAATGTCCCTTAAATCCTCAGCCTCAGTTTCTTCATTTATAAAGTAAGAGTCCAATAAGAGTCTAATTTGTAAGACAGTTTTGAAGGTAAAATTAGGAGCTTGGCAACAACAAGGGGCTCCACGAATATTAAGAATTAGAAGCCCTGGCCTGACCAGGCAGTGGTGCAGTAGATAGAACTAGAGCGTCGAACTGGGATTCAGAGGACCCAGGTTCAACACCCCAAGGTTGCCAGCTTGCACGTGGGCTCATCTGGTTTGAGCAAAGCATGGACCCAGGGTCGCTGGCTTGAGCAAGGGGTTACTCGGTCTACTGAAGGCCCATGGTCAAGGCACATATGAGAAAACAATCAATGAACAACTGAAGTGCCACAACGAAAAACTAATGATTGATGCTTCTCATCTCTCTGCGTTTGTATCTGTCTGTTGCTATCTATCCCTCTCTCTGACTCTTGCTCTGTCTCTGTAAAAGAAGAAGAAGAAGAAGAAGAAGAAGAAGAAGAAGAAGAAGAAGAAGAAGAAGAAGAAGAAGAAGAAGAAGGAGAAGAAGAAGAAGAATTAGAAGCCCTGGCTGGTGGCTCAGTGAATAGAGCATCAGCCCCACATATGAACGTCTTGGGTTTGTTCCCCTGTCAGGGCACACAGGAGAAGCAACCATCTGCTTCTCCCCATACTCACTCCCCCTTTATTCCCCCTTCCTTTCCTGAAGCCAGTGGCTCAACTGATTCAAGCATCGACCCCAGGCACTGAGGGTAGCTCTGCTAGAGCACATTGGCCTCAGGCACTAAAAATAACTCGGTACTCCAGCATTGGCCCAAGATAGGGTTGCCAGGTGGATCCCAGCCAGGGTGTATGCGGGAGTCTGTTTCTCTACCTCCCCTCTTCTCATCTAAAAAGAGAGAGAGAGGGAGGGGGAGAATTTGAAATTTATTATCCCATGCATGCTTCTCTCAGTTTTCTAAAATGCCATGCCTCCAGAGATGTTGTTAGATCTGAAATTTTATCATTATGAATTCTTTTTTGGGGGGGAGGGTGAAAGCAGTCACTTCCAGGCATCTTTAGCTCTTAGAGTCTTTTTTCCCTTGACAGAAGGAGCCCCTTGTTGTTGCCAAGCTCCTAATTTTACCTTCAAATCCAAGCACCCTGTGAACTCTGATGGCTTGCAGTGCAAAGGGGATAGAGTGGCTCTGCTGTTCAATGAAGAGGACAAAGATTCCCTGATCCAGTTTCCCAAGTCGCCCAGCCCCCACCGCTGCCAGCAAAACAGGGGAAAGAGGGCTAATGAACGTGGCTTAAAATTTTCATGTGCTTTATTAAGAAATGTATTTGAAACCCAAAGTATATGTATTTTCTTCTTGTTTTTCTCTAAAATCAATTAATTAAAAATTATAAACATTAAAAAGAAAGAATCTCTATTCATTAAAATGTCCATAAAGAATGAATAAAATCAAACCATGTGCTTCTCCATCTGAAGGGATTTAAAAGTAGACACAAAATTTTGTCTCTTTTTTTTTTTTCAGTTAAGTGGTACAGGATTTTTTTTTTAATTTCCTGTTATCTTCTTCCCCCCTCCCCAAACTACTCACCATGTCTTTCTTTTTCCAAATGAAAAAAAGAAAAAGAAAAAGGTATTCAGATATATATCAGAGGTGCCAAGTCATGAATGGAAGATCACGTTAAATAAATTTTAATAGTGACCATTCCATAGGCTTTCCTCTGTTGAAAGAATTGGCCAAAGAAATTAACTTTTGGAATAAAACATATTTTGTTCTTATATTGTTATAATCTTTTTTCCAGGCCAGGGCCTTCACTGTGATTTGGAGAACCAAAAATAATAACCTGTTTATACACAAAACAAGAGGTTTTTTAGATTACAGCTTTACCTTTTTAACACACCCACATCTGGGTGAGAAATATTTAGATGATTGTCTGAAAAATAACTGGCTTAGATAATTTTTGGAGTGAATTGACAGAAATTTTGTTAAGATAGGCAAGATATTTTAATGTTAAAAAAAATTAGCCCTGGCCAGTTGGCTCAGCGGTAGAGCGTCGGCCTAGCGTGCGGAGGACCCGGGTTCGATTCCCAGCCAGGGCACACAGGAGAAGCACCCATTTGCTTCTCCACCCCTCCGCCGCGCCTTCCTCTCTGTCTCTCTCTTCCCCTCCCGCAGCCAAGGCTCCATTGGAGCAAAGATGGCCCGGGCGCTGGGGATGGCTCTGTGGCCTCTGCCCCAGGTGCTGAGTGGCTCTGGTCGCAACATGGTGACGCCCAGGATGGGCAGAGCATCGCCCCCTGGTGGGCAGAGCGTCGCCCCATGGTGGGCGTGCCGGGTGGATCCCGGTCGGGCGCATGCGGGAGTCTGTCTGACTGTCTCTCCCTGTTTCCAGCTTCAGAAAAATGCAAAAAAAAAAAAAAAAAAAAAATTAACAGCAGTTTGTATCAATGCACAAAAATTAATTCAAAATGGATCAAAGACCTACATATACGATCTGAAACAATAAATTACATAGAAACAAACATAGGTACTAAACTTATGGATCTTGGCCACAGAGAACATTTTATGAATTTGACCGCAAAGGCAAGAGAAATAATGATAACGTAAATGAATTGGACTATATGAAAATTAAAAGCTTCTGCACAGCAAAAGAAACCAACAACAAAAAAACAAAGCCAACCAAATGAGAGGTAATATTCACAAACAAAACTCCAATAAGGGGTTAATATACAAAATATATCAAGAACTCACAAAGCTGAACAACAAACAGTCCAACTAAAAAATGGGGAGAGGACATGAGCAGACACTTTTCTCATGAAAACACACAAACAACAAATAGAGCCTAATTGGTGGTGGTGCAGTGGATAAAGCATCAACCTGGGATGCTGACAATCCAGGTTCAAAATCCCAAGGTCACTGGCTTGAGTGCAGGATCACTGGGTTGAGTGTGGGATCATAGACGTGAACCCATGGTCGCTTGCTAGAGCCCAAGGTCACTGGCTTGAGCAAGGGGTCAGTGGCTCAGCTGGAGCTGCCCTGTCAAGGCACATATGAGAAGCAATCACTGAGTAACTAAAGTGCCACAAGTATGAGTTGATGCATCTCATCTCTTTCTGTCTGTCTATCTGTCTCTCACTCTGTCTGTCTGTCTCTATTTCTCTCTCCCTCACACTAAAAAACAAAGAAACAAACAAAAAACCCAAATAGATATATGAAAACATGCTCATCTTCACTAGCTATTAGAGAAATGCACATCAAAAGTACAATGAGATACCACTTCACACCGGTTAGATTGGCTGTTTTGAACAAGACAGGTAATAACAAGTGTTGGAGAGGCTGTGGAGAAAAAGGAACTCTCATCCACTGCTGGTGGGAATGTAAAGTAGTACCGCCACTATGGAAGACAGTACAGTGGCTCCTTAAAAACTTGAGAATAGAACTACTATATGACCCAGCAATCCCTCTAAAAACAGTCCTGGGATTCCATCTCTGCCTTTAAATTCAGTTGCATGAATTAATAATATTTAACTTAATGATGCTATAAATAAATGCTTATGCCAATAATTATTAGTAATAATAATAATAGGGGTACCATGCTGGTTATTTGGGATATGAATAAAGCCACTTCAGAATACCTCAAAGGTATTGAAAAGCCAAATCAATATAAGTACACTGTCAGTGAAGCAGTCAGTCTCTAAGGGTTATTAGAAGAAATGCTTGGGCAATTCTTATAACTTTGCCAACCTAGTACCTGTAATTTTCCCAGTTCTCTTAAGAGAGATCCCTTCAGTTAGAACAGCTGTGGTTACCTATATGATTTTCTGTGTCTTAATTACTCTTTGCTCATTAGCCCCTGCCTTACACAGACAATTACACTTACAATTTAATTACACAATTAAAATGCATATCACAAGATTTCCTTGGCGTTTTAGAATATAATGTTAAAGTCTGTATTGCTTTGCTGGTTGACTTACTATGCATGAGATTGTTATTTTTCATGAAAATTTGTACTGGACTTTATGTTGTGATATTAATACCATCACAGTTAACTGAAAGCAATCTGACTCTAAGGCTGCAATGAATCCCTTTTTTTTTTCTTCTCTGTGCTGTCATCAATGAGGAACACATAATAAGCCAAATAGGCACTAACATATAGTGAAATTTTATTAATTTGATTATTGATAAGACTGCTTAGAGAATGGGGCAGGACCTGCAATGTCCCTCTTTGAACCTTGGATTTCAGACCAAAAGCACCCAAAAGCAAGAGGAGAAGTAGAACAAAAATATGCAGATATTTTCCCTACAGAAAAAGATTACTTTGTGCCACACCTTTGTGTATAGAAGAGAGAAGAGGAGGTCATGCATGAGAACTAAAATTTATCCTTGACCAATAAAAATTGACTAACAGATGTCAAAGTTCTCTCCAATTTTCCAGGTCTGATGCCACCCTTCCTTAAATAGAGGTCTGGAAGAGACCCCAAGTGTTTTCTCACCTTGTGTCCTACTGTTCTTGCCCTCACTCATACCATTTTATCAAAGGCAGTTTCTGATCAGCACCTTGTATTTGCTGCTTTTGTTTCCAGAAACACTTGGCCAATTGGTTCTTGACAAAATTTTCTCCTTTTGATCAAGTCTCAGTTCAAAGGCCACACCACAGAAAGACCTTCAATAACCTCCTAAATATGAAGACTCTCTCTATGATGTCTGTTACATAATCCTGCTTCATTTTTTAATAGTATCTGAAATAAGCTTATTTATTTGCTTCCTCACTTGTTTATTGAGTAGCTTATCCTACTACATGTGGGTGGACAGACATTTTCTGTAAAGAGCTAGATAGTAACTATGTTAGGCTTTGAGGTCCTTAGGGTCTCTTGCAACTTCTCAGTTCTAACACTAATACAAAAGTACTCATAGGCAAAACAGAAATAAATTAACATGGTTGTGTATCAATAAAACTTTATTGTCACACACAGCTAGAGGCCATATTAAGACTGAGGTTATAGTTTGCTGACCCTTTTATTAAAATACTAACTCTCTGAAAATAGAATTTATCTGTCTTGCTTATCACTCTCTTCTCTACACCTTCAACAATAGCTGGTGAATATAGATGGTTTTAAATAGTATTGTTGCCCAAATAAATGCATTCAAATTGCGTTCTGTTAAAAAAAAAAATCTCCTTATGAAAAATGGCGGGGCGATAAAAGGGGAAAGGGGAGCAGATGTTTCCCTAGCAAGGAAAATTCCCTGAAATAAAATTTTACATATTTTCTTAACTAAATAGATAATACATACCTGGAATTAAATTAATTATTTTTTGTAGTTCATCTTCTTAGGAACCATCTGTCATGTCTCACCTACCAAAGGAAGAAAAGGAAAGAAGAAAGAAGAAGAAGGAGGAGGGGAAGAGGAAGAGGAAGAGGAAGAGGAAGAGGAAGAGGAAGAAGAAGAAGAAGAAGAAGAAGAAGAAGAAGAAGAAGAAGAAGAAGAAGAAGAAGAAGAAGAAGAAGAAGAAGGAAAAGAAGAAGAAGAAGGGAAAGAAGAAGGAGAAGAAGAAGAAGAAAAATTGAATCAAAAGATTTCACTTAAAAACATTTATTTACTTTGAAAAGTAAGCTAAAGTGATTTAGGGCTTTGAGAAAGTAATCAAATTGGATGACTGAGGTACCTAAGATTGATTTTACATCCCTCTTGCTAGACTGCAATTGTTGAGGAAAGAGAGGAATGATCAGCCCCAAACCCACATCCAGCCATGGCCTTCACGTTAATTACTTCTGCCACTTCCAGGTCAGGAATTTTAACCCCATCTCAGTTTTCTCATCTGTGAAAACACTGGGTTACTTGGCAATAATAAGAGTATGTGTGTATGAGTGCCTACTATACAATTGTTTTATTGTCTTGCATATTATCTTATAATAACTTTATGAAGGTAAAGAATCTACTTTACAGATGAGGAAACTGAGGCACAGAGAGCTTGAGCAAATAAAAACTGGCAAAACCAAGGTAATTATCCAGGTCTTGTGGCTCCAGGTCCATGCTCTTAGCTTTACACTTGGCTGCCTGATATCTTAGTTTCCAGTAGAATGAGGAGAGTCTGTGAATCTGTGGTAAATAGATTTCTAACATTTCAATGTTTTTCTTGAAATCTTTTAGATATCCTATAAAATCATCTCAGTGTGACTCTCTCAAATTTTGAGCTGCTGGGACAGCAACTAGCAGAAAGTTGAAACTGCTGAAAGACAAGAAAGTGTTTGCAGCATGTGAAAATAAAGTGTTTAGTCATGACAACAAAATGCCAATTATGCTGAAATAGTGTTGTTGACTTTTTTAAAGTAGATTTTTAAAGTTTGGGACTGGAGGAGATCTTTGGCATCTTGAGTACATTTTACAGGTAAAGAAAATAAAACCTAGAAAGAATTGGTTTCCTAAGGCCTCCCAGATGGGTCGTCCCAGAATTGGAATTAGAATTCTGGCAGGTCCTGGCATATACTGTCCTTTCCAAAGTCGAAAAGCAAGATCCAGCTCTAAGAGGGAACAATGATGGAGGTATCCACACTCAATATGACTTTAGTATTAGCAATGCTGTGTGTGTGTGTGTGTGTGTGTGTGTGTGTGTGTGTGTGTGAGAGAGAGAGAGAGAGAGAGAGAGAGAGAGAGAGAGAGAGAGATCCTCAGGTGGAGACTGATGTGTTCTGAGGACTATGCTGGGCATTTTACATGGGTTGTCCCACCTCCACAATCATGTTGTGAGGAGGTGTGATCGTCACTCTAATCATTTTACAAATGAGAAAACTGAACTAAGAGAAACTAAAAGTTTGATAAAAGACACATAGTCTGTAGCTGTAGAGAAGCAATTTCAACTCAAGCAATGTGATTCTGAAACCCATATTTTTAGTATCTACACTAACGTGCATCCTACAAGACGTTTCTTTCCCTTAGACACCAGCGCTGTTGTCTGAGGCTTGCATTATTGGCTCTAATTAGTTTGGGTGACAGACTAATTTAGGAAAGCCGTCTGCATGGAGAGACATACCAAGATGATGACAGCTTTATAAAGCTCCCCAGAGAGAGGCTATGAAAATTCCACAGCGTGGCTCTGTGCAGTGTGTTCAGTGATTAAACACATTTGGGAGACACTGACCTAAACCAGGATAAACACGTTTTGTTGGTTTTCCTTTGTCGGCTTGTGGGAGTTCTCATCACCTACATTTTCTAAGGTCCTTGTGATTCTTGGAAGAGGAGACTTAGTACACAACATTTTCTAAATCTATTTTTCTGTAGAGCTTTTCCAATCTATACTTTCAAACCGTCTCTTAATACCTTCCTGAATTAATATTCCACTTTATTTCGTTTTGAAGTTAATTTAAAAATAAAAAGAGTTTAGAAAGTGAGGAGCCATCAGAATGACTCTCATCATTTGTATCAATCCTGAACATCGACACACAGGACATGAACGTTGGACAACAGGAAAGATAAGAAAGGTACGGTTGGTGAGAAAGGACACAATTCTGCCAAATGTTGCCCCTGCACACCACAGGCAAAGGAGAGGCGGGCACATTAGAGAAAGAGAAGAGGAGATCATCAAATAAACAGGGAGAGCATGCCTGATCCCTACAGCCATGGTTCTGTTGGTATTTAATCTACCGCATCGTGAACTTTTCTTAAGTGTAGTGTCACATCTCTATAAAGAAACCATAATTTTTCTGAACTGACAATGCTTAGTGGTATGGGAAGCATCGGTCATCTTGGCCTTGTTGGGTGGCCAGGAAGCTAAGGATAAGTTTGCTGTGAGTTGAATTGTGACCTTCAAAAGGCTATGTTCATGTCTTAACTCCTGATAGCTGTGAAAATGGACTTATTTGGCAACAAAGATCTTCGATGACGTGAGTATGTTAAAATGGGGTCATACTGAAGTAGGGTGGGTCCTGATCCAACATGACTGGAATCTTTATAAGAGGAAAACCTGGATATAGAGATGCCCAGGAGAAAGCCAGATGAGTGTAGATGCAGAAATTGGAATGATGGTTTTACGAGTAAAAGAATTCCAAAGATTGCCAGCAACCACTAGAAACTAGTCAGCAGGGAGAGCGATCCTCCCTAGAGACTGAGAGAGAGCAAGGCTCTGCCAACTCCTTGATTTTGGGCTTCTGGCCTCCAGAACTGTGGGAGAAAAAAATGTTTGTTGTCCTAAGCCACGAATTTAGTGCTACTTTGTTTCGGAAGCCCTAACAAACTGAAACAACCTTGATTCTAATTATAGTTACAAGGGAGATCAGAATTCTCAAGTAATGCCACAAATGGCCATGTGTGCACTACAGCTTTGCCCCTGGTAAATATGAGTATAATTTCTAGTCAATAAAATTGTATTTTCTGCACAAGTAATGATACAGGCAGAAAGTAAACAAGTAAGTAGCACAATAGCTATAAGGGCAATTTAATCTCTCCACAGTCATTGCTGAAGTTTCTAGTACAGTACTTGAAAGCTTACTATGAACAAAGGGAAAAAAAGTGAGGCTCTGTGAAAAGGGGTGTCAGGTACAATCATATGACTATAGCATTTTGAAACAACAGTAAGTAACAGAAGTCAATAAAGAATCAAGTACTAAAAAGTGTGGTTCTAATCCTTAGATCTGCAGAAAGTTATGGCAAAATGGAGATCAATAACCCATAGTGCCCTCATGGATAGAATGTGATACATGGGGTTGAAGATGGCAAGGCTATTAACCTGACCCAGTAGAGGGTACCTATGGGCAATGAATAAGAAATGTTGGCCCTGGTCGGTTGGCTCAGTGGTAGAGCATCATCAGCCCAGCATGTGGAGGTTCCAGGTTTGAATCCCAGCCACAGGAGAAGTGCCCATCTGCTTCTCCTCACTTCCTCCTTTCCTTTCTCTCTGTCTCTCTCTTCTCTTCCTGCAGCCAAGGCTCCATGGGAGCAAAGTTGGCCCGGGCACTGAGGATGGCTCCATGGCCTCTGCCTCAGGTGCTGCAATGCCTCCAATTGCAGCAGAACAATGCCCAAGATGGGCAGAGCATCACCCCCTGGTGGGCATGCTGGGTGGATCCCGGTTGGGTGCATGTGGGAGTCTGTCTGTCTCTCCTCTGCTTCTCACTTCGGAAAAATACAAAAAGAAAAAAAAAAGAAAAAAGAAATGTTAACATTTTCATTATTTATTAATATGTTATTTTGGTAGGGTTTCTGGGAAAGTGTGCGTGAATCAGACGCACTGTGAATCCTACAGAAAATGACACGTGTTTGGGAATGAGATGCAGGGTTGGGCTAAGGAAGAAGTTGAACTGAAATGCAGTTAATCTTAGATAGTCTTCAGCATTTTCAGAAGAAAGGATTAGGGTCTTTATATTCCTGCCTCACTCAACCAGATATTAGATATGGGCAGCCCCCGTGATGGGGACATAGTTTGGGGAAGAAGGCTCTTTCTGAGTGAAGGTCATTACCAAAAAGGGACACACACATCTGACAGTCAATGGCTACCAGCACTCCAAGCAGCTGAGGAGGGGCACCTCAATCCAGCGGGCAGCTTCTGGCTGGCACCTTCTTCTCTTGACATGGGGAAGAAGTTACACACAGTAAAAGAAAGCAGTATAATTAGAAAATAAATTAACAACTGGAAATAATACTTATGTAAGTATGCCAATATCTATAGATGTCACTGCGACTGAGGCATATGTCACTGATCTTCCCAGAAGTCAGGGTAAAAACAGAAACAGAATGTGTCATATCTATATCCATATCAGAGAAAAGAAAACAAATGAGCTCCTCAGAGGGAATAAAACTTTCTTTAGTAATACTTTATAAAATAAGACTGGCACATAAACCTTACAAGATAAATAGAAGAGCAAAAAGGAATAATGCTCTTCATAGTATTTTTTTACAACACATACAATAGTACATTTGTGGTTTCTTGTAAATATTGGGGAAGATGGGATAACCAAAGATGAAATAAATTAGGATTTTCTTACCTCAAAGTACCAGATTAACTTGATCCAATATGCAGAATTCTGGTGCCACACTTAAATTCTAAGGCTAGACCTTAAATTTGTAAAGGGGTCTATCTCATTGCCTTTAGATATTTAATGCTAAGTAATTTTTCCTCTAGGCAAAAATTACTAAGGGAGCAGGATCCTGATTCTTTTTAACTCTATATCCCAGCAATTGTAACAACACCTGTTCCATGGTAGAGACACAGATATTTGTTGAGTGAATGAATGATTGATACGATTTCTCCCAGAGTAGCGAGCAGTCTAAGGTTGTGTGTGTGTGTTATGTGCAAATATGGAGTCTCAAGCGTAATTTCAATACATGTTAGACAGTAGACAAGCAGAAACCAGAGTAAGAGAAAATAATTTTCAATGGAACAAAAGCATGGAAGGCCTTGAAAGCAGTCAAAGAAATTTAATCTTGAAAACATAAGAAACAAGGAGCCAATGAAGTTTCTATAAAGGGCACAAGATAAAAGCATTGTCTAAAATAAATTATCTTGGCAGCAGAGAAGTGAAAAAAATATTTTTCCATCAATAAGCTGTTTCCAAGAAAGACTGTTTAACATTTTATTTTTAAAGCAAATTTAGTCAAACCAGTTGTTCTTGTGAATAAAATTATTTCTGAAAACTTTTTTCTTAATTTAAAAAAAACCTTTAATTTGCAAGTTTAAATATATAAAACATGGGAAAAAATTTATACCAAATAGTCAGAAGAATTGATTACTGACATCCTTCCCACCTTTTTTCTCTGTTTTATACTCAAACTCAAACCATAGAGATAATTGTTTTACTTCAATACACCTTTAATTTATAAAGTCTATTTTTCTATTATTGAAAACTTCCGAAACATGCAATTTTAACATTTTCACCATTTAAAAAATTTTGTAATATTACCTGTATAAATCATCCATATGTACTTAGCCATTTCTCTATTGTTGGATATTTTTAAGTTCTTTTTGTCCTTTAAGTTAAAAATTTTAGTACTTAATAATTAATGCTTTTATAATCGTATTATGCATAAATATTTGTGGATTTCAGATTACTTCTTTAGCAAAATATTTCTGGGAGGGGAACAACTAGTTCAGAAAACATTCATATTTTACATATATTTGTAAAATGTTTCCAAGAAATGTTAAATTGATTTTTACTCTCTCTTCTTTATATGGGCATAATAGTACTCTATACACTCCTCAATATGAGATGTTTCTATTAAAGAGAGAAGTATTACTGATTCGACTGGCAATAAGTTTTGTTTGATCATGACTTTAATTTAAATTTAGTTTTTAATGAATTTGAACATTTTACCGAAATATTTGTATTTTACTCTGTAAATTCTATTTTCTCATTTTTTTGTTATTTAACTCAAGATTTCAGTAACAATATTTGTGTTGTCATAGATCTTATATTAATTTATTTTACAATAAAAAATTAATCTCATGCAGATTATATTTGTTGAATATATTTAAAGAAAGAAGTATTTTATTTCCTTATATATTAATTTTCTTTTTGTTCTTTCTTTCATTTATTAAAATTCTTTTTTATTTCTAGATTTGATTCACTTCTACTTTCTGTATATGCTATTGACTAATCTATATTTTAAAGTGTAACTCTTCAATTCATCTGAAATGTCTTTTGGTGCATTGAGTCAATGTTCATGATTACAAACAATGCAAAAATCAAATGCCCCTGTCACCATCCCTCCAAAAAGATGGAGTCTAAATATCACTCATCTCTTTATTTACTGGTTTAAGATTTGAGTCATAGCTAGTAGATATGATTTTGAAGCCCATGGTCTGATCTATGATCAAAGAAGGCTGGGAGATAGTTCCAAACTGTGCCTTTGGAAAGGCAGAATTTATAAAGTGGGAAGTTCTCCAAACAACACATGGGTATTCAAAAGATGCTGAGTTACCCAAAAGAGAGAGAGAGAGAAATATGCCACACAGATGAGAAAATCAATCAGCCATTGTTTCAAACACTTTGCCAATTGTGCCAACATAATATGTTAAGTAACCTTTCATTTCTCCATGGATGTGCTACACCAGGAGTAGTCAATCTTTTAATAACTACCACCCACTTTTATATCTCTGTGAGTAGTAAAATTTTCTAACCACCCACCGGTTCCACAGTAATGGTGATTTATAAAGTAGGGAAGTAACTTTATAAAATTTATAAAGCAGAATTACAGAAGTTAAAGCATATAATAATAATTATTTACCAAGTACTTTATGTCAGATTTTCGCTGTTTGGCAGAATAAATCTTTATAAAACAACTTATTATAGTTAAATCTATCTTTTTATTTATACTTTGGTTGCTCCGCTACCACCCACCATGAAAGCTGGAACTCCCACTAGTGGGCGATAGGGACCAGGTTGACTACCACTGTGCTACACCTTTACTATAACTTATTAAATTATTGCATGTAGTAGAATATGTTCCTGATGTGAGTACAATTTTTAATACTACCTTAAATATTTGGGAAGTTTAATGTAAGAACTAAAAGTCATCCAACACACACACACATACATGCACACACACATGCACACTTGCACTATGGTTTTTTTTATATCACAACAACAGTGACTTTTATTTGTATTCATCTTGCAATTTTAAAGTGTATCTCCAGTATTGGGTTATTTAGCATTTCTTACTCCTCAAATAATTAAAGATAATTATAGTATTCAAAGCCCATGCTCTTAACCACTGATATCAGTATTATCTCTATTTGAAAAATGATGAAAGGAAGGAAAACTATATCTACCTAATGCTGCAACTACATTGACTAATATACACTGAGGAGAAATTCTATCAGTTGCCATCTCCCAATATTAAAAAAACAACTACAGGTGTACTTTTTGGTGATAACTTTTTTCCTCTAGGCAGTTTATATTCTGGTTCATTCAGGATGTGGAAAAATCTATGTCATGAATACAGTTCTCCAATTTCCACTCAGATCATGGAATAGGAATACCAGATGAACTTGTCAGCCATCAAGAAATTTACCAAGTATTTTCTATTTCTCAATGTTAGAGAAAGACAAAAGGAGAGAGAAAGAGAAAAAAGAGAAGAGAGGGTAGGGAGAGAAAGAGAGAGAGAGAAACATCAATTTGTTGCTCTACCCATCCATGCAGCCACTGGTTGATTCTTGTATGTGCCCTAACCAGGAATCCAACCTGCAACCTTGGCATATAAGGATGACATTCTAACCAACTGAGTTACCCATCCAGGGATACTAAGTATTTTTTTTATAAAGTTGTCTTATTTAGTTCTTATATCTTAGCTATGGAAGCATAATAAGCCCAACATGTAAGTCCCTTTATCGTTCCAATTATAGCAGGTATGGTGGAGAACAAAGGTCAAGGAAGAAATTTAAAATTGCACATTAAAAGGTTAACTCTAATGTGAAGAATTAAATGCTACATTGTATTACCTATAGAATAATAATTCTCATAAATAGCTAGAGAATATAATTTCAATTTATATCATGCCACAAGAGTCTTAGGTACCATCTCGGGTTCTTTTCAAGAATAAGTGTTATTATTCCCAGTTTTAACGATAAGGAAAAGATGGAGCATTATTTTTTCCAACCCAGATGCCCATCTTCAAATTCCATGCTTTCCCCACCATTTCAGAAGTCAAAGAGGCAAATGGTTTAACATTCTTTCATTTCTCTTGTCCTCCCTCATGTCTTTGAGAGTGATGAGTCCACCTTGGGAACCAACAACGTGATGATCAAATTGATGTGGGAGCCAGGTTACTTAGTGAGATTTCAGGGACCGGGAACACGAGTGATTCCTGACTTTGAATATTGTAATACTGAAGTACTAAAATTACATTTTTGATATGAGCTTTGCTGTTATAAATGAGCATGCCAAGGAACTTACAAGTTTATTAAAAAGGTAAGATGTAATCAGGGAAAATAAAAAGAATTCACAAAAATGTTTTCATGATTCCTATATTTTTCCAGAGAGAAAAATCTCAAATTCTATGAATTATATTTAATTATAAAGATACAACTAACAGGATGGTTGTGGCTATGAGTCACTAGTAAAAATGGGTGTCAGTGGAATATGTCCATCCATGCTTCCACTGCTGCCTTCTCAGCCACAGCCCACAGTTCACACACACCTGATCAGAACAACACTCAGATTAGCAAATGAGTAGCAATTAGCAGGGCAGATTTTTCTTCCATCTGAAAATTTCTTAGGAATAAACTGGAAAAATTAATATGATGTGGAATTTCATTGACATACCAGGGGCCATGCCTAGTCCTTGTTCTACTCGCCCAACTTCTCTTTTTCCCCTGGTCCCTGAAGAGGGCTACCCTATTTTCAGGCCACGTGGGGCAATGTAAATGATGTTTATAAAATAATGTTGTAGAAGAGAAATGGAAGAAAAGCAAGTCAAAAATTTGAAGGCAAAAGAAAGAGCATAAGACAGTATGTCAATTGTCAAAGATAGGCCTGAGATGAAGTATATCATCCCCTCGCTATGTGACAGCTATGAGTCAAGAATAAAATATACTGTTGGGCAAGTGACACCATATTGGGGAAGAAACAGGTCATGGAGGGTCACAAAGGTAAAATTAGTCTCGTCCCTACCAGACTAAATGTTTATGTATTTTAGAAAAGATGAACTGGCAAAGGTGTTAAATCCTTACAATACCTTTGAACGGTAAATTTTAAAGCACTAAGATCTGCAAGTTTGCTACTGTCATGAGTGGGGAATATATGAAACTCTGAAGCTGAATAATGCCTATTATGGTGCAATTTAATGTTACCAAGTAATTTGTCTAATTATCGTTTTCAAATATAATGATCAAAATTTATTTTTTAATAATTTTTTAAAATTTAAATAAAATTTAATTGAACTTAGAATGGGCTGTTTCTAGTTTACATATTTTAAATACACAATTGGTTTCCCCCACTAAATTAAACTCAACAAATGTTAAAAGAATATGAGTTTAGTTATTAATTGTTAGCCACCTTTGTGTGTCTATACTAATTTGTTTTTAGTGAAAATGGTTTATAAAGACTGCATATATATTATATGTTGAAAAAACGGATCTCTTCTTGACCAAACTCTAGTCAGGTTCTTCTGAATTCTCTTCCCAGCTGAGTCTTGACTATTGGGTTTCCTTCATCTCTGTATTGTCCAATTTCAGCAAGATTCCCAATGGGTCAGTGAAGCTGAATCTCCCACCCTCAAGATCTGATCCTCCTCCATATCTAAAAGGGTTTTTCATCTTCCACCGTTCCCCAGCTGATGTCTCAGCACCGTGGTCTCATTCAGCAAAAATTATGTTGGGGAGTTTTAGTCAGGATACCCTCTTAGGACTCTCTCTCAGTATTTTCTAACTATGAAACCTCACTCTGCTCCTTGGCTATAAATTCCTACTTTTTCTTGATATTCTCAGAAGTTGAACCCAATCTCTCTCTCCCTTATTGCAAAAATACCACTGCAACAGTCCCTCCACCTATCATGGTGGCCAAGAATAGAGTCTACCTTACTGCTCTTTAACAAGTGTCATACATAAGTTTGCTTTAAAAATACTACTTTGCATTAATATTAGTGACAACTAGTAATTATAATTTCCCCTTAACTTACTTTTTTTTTTTTTGTATTTTTCTGAAGCTGGAAACGGGGAGGCAGTCAGACAGACTCCCGCATGCGCCCGACCAGGATCCACCCAGCACGCCCACCAGGGGGTGATGCTCTGCACATCCGGGGCGTCACTCTGTCGTGACCAGAGGCACTCTAGCGCCTGGGGCAGAGGCCAAGGAGCCATCCCCAGTGCCTGGGCCATCTTTTGCTCCAATGGAGTCTCGGATGCGGGAGGGGAAGAGAGAGACAAAGAGGAAGGAGAGGGGGAGGGATGAAGAAGCAGATGGGCGCTTCTCCTATGTGCCCTGGCTGGGAATCGAACCCGGGACTCCTGCAGGCCAGATCGACGCTCTACCACTGAGCCAACCGGCCAGGGCCTAACTTACATTTTAATCACTATTAAATGTAGCCTTCCTGTTTTCTTTTATTATTACTAGTATTATTACTATTATTATTTGGTTATATGCCTTTTGTTGATTTGTATATTGCTTTAGTTGAAGAATTCATCATAATTTATGGGAAAAAGGCATAAAAATTCTCTCTTTTATTAATTAATTAATTAATTTGTGAAAGGAGGGGAGGCAGAGACAGGCTCCTGCATGCACCCCGATGGGAATCCACCCAGCAAGCCCACTAGGGGGTGATGCTCTGCCCATCTGGGGCCCTTGCTCCATTGCAACTGGAGCTATTTTTTTTCTTTTAGCATCTGACACAGAGTCCATGGAGCCATCCATTCTCAGTGCCCAGAGCCAACTTGCTCTAATCGAACCACGGCTGTAATTGAGCCATGGCTGCAGGAAGGGAAGAAAAGAGAGGGAGAGAAGCAAGAGGGGGTGGTGGAAAAGCAGATGGGTGCTTCTCCTGTGTGTCCTGATTGGAAATGAAATCCAGAACTTCCACACGCTGGGCCAACACTGTAATACTGAGCCAACCAGCCAGGGCATAAATTTTCAAGGAAACCAACAGCTTCGAATTATGGGCAGTGTTTTTCTGGACCTATTTTCATAAAGACATATCAGCTGATTTCCATCTCTTCAACCACGGATATTCTGCTTCTACATTTGATTTTGGGAAACAACAAAAATATAATCAGTTGTGGATGTGATGAAGGGCAGAAGTGATTGGTGATTAAAATGACATTTTCCATCTCAAAGTTTTCAAACTTACAGCAATAGACTCTTGGAAATGAACCATTCGTTCATACAGGGGAACCTACAAGAATTAAAATAGCTTTTTAAACTATACTGATGATGCAAATTGTAAATATGGAAAAGTCCCTGCAGGATCATGTACTTAGGATACCACCAAAACAGAACGTGACTACGTAAGCTCAGCAGGTGAATTAGACAAGGAAAGTTTCTTTCTTTATGAAAATAGCAAGTCAAATCCCACATTAACTCAATATCCATTGAGGATTTCCACCTGTCACTGTGTTAGGCTGTGAGGATATGGAGGTTGAGAAAGGAAAAGGAAAAAGCTCGTACTGCTAAGGACTTACAGTCCAGCAGGGAAGACAAACACATGTGTAATTATACTAGTTATATTACAGAAGCATTTCGAGGTCAGAACAAGGTCCTCTAAGCCTTGAAAAGTGCATCATTGTCAATAAACATGTTTTTCCTAATTCTGTGTTGCTGCCCAGACCAGTCTTATTACAGCCTAGTCTAAACACGTCACATATCAACAGAAAACTCCAAAGTAACTTGAGAAATGTCATATGTTATGTAGGGAAGCGAAGAAGAATTTTTACACTTTTCTAACAGCTTGTTTTCTTCTTCAGTCAAGTTCTCAAGAAATACGTCCCGAGTGTCTATCTCAGCCTGTGCCAGATAAGGAAGGGAACAGCAAATGATATGAAAGCCAGAAATTCCAGTGTGTCAGAAATGCATTGATGTTACAGGACTTACTCAGGGAGAAACAGGTGAAGTTAGCAAAAGAACCAGTAGAAATGTGCTTTAAAGAAAGACTTTCTGAGGAAAAGATATGAAAACACAGGCTAGGCTAAAAATATTTAGAAAATAATTTTTTGTTTTGTTTTTTTGGTTTTTTGTTTTGTTTTTTAATAATAAAGACAAGGGGGCTCTGTCTTTACAGGAATGACAGAGCTTCCAATATGCTGCTGACAGCATGACTTTCAAAGAAAGTGCATAGTGGGAAAAGTCTTCCATAAGCATTTATTTAAAAAATAAAATAAAATAAATGATATTACTAGATTATCAAGAGTCTAGTATTATTTCACACTTTGAGAAAGTCAAAATCACACTAAAATGTCAAAGTTAAAAATCATGCTAAAAACACAATTAAGAAAGGGCATTTTAGAACTAAGGAGATAGCCTTAATTCTAATCTTCTTCTATTTTAAGACACCAAATTAGATCATAAATTTTTCCTTAAAAAACTTGGAACAAATTCCTTAGCCTGGGAGATTTCCCCCTCAAATATGAAGAAATATGTGTTAGCTATTTTTGAGTGGTAGGAATGTAAAAAAATGTATATTTTTTGAGGATTGGAATCTTTTTTATTTTTATTGGTCCTTGAATAACTCAAAATTTCTTTGTTCTTCTGAATCAAATTTACCAAGTAATTAGTGCAAAATGAGAACCAGTTGTAGCATCAGGCTCTATTTAGCTAAAGTGCATTTTAAAAAGGCCTAGAAAGACAGATCATCTGAGTGTTCCTTCTAATGACTCTAACCTCCTGAATGTTGCTGAAGAATGTATCATGGGCTCATAAATAAGTTTTGCTGATTCCCAGAGAGCCCTTGGGGATTAAGTTTCCCTCCCAGTTTGGCTCAACACTATATCTGAAGCAAGTGGGAGTTTTGAATCAGGGATCAGCAACCTAGAAGCAAGAGGGTGTCCAAGAGGCTCCAGGAAGGTGATTGCTCAAACATTCACTCGCCTGTGAGCTGACTGGCCAGTCTCACTGCTGAGGGGAATGCTGAATCTATTTGGGAGACAAAAGTCTCGCTCTTAAATCCAGGCAAAGTACAGGCGAAAGCTCATCTGTCTCAGCAAAAGCAGCAAATGAGACACAAAGGCTCTGGAAGTGCCAGAAGTGTCTCACGGAAGTGGGCGTGGCAGCGAGCAGAGGGATGGGAAGGAAGAAGACATGTTCAGCCCAATGTAGAAGTGTCTGAGTGATCACTGTCGCTTTAGGGACTTTTAGGGTTCTGCCAGCTTCTCTTTCAATTACCATTCAAATGTCAGAAGTTTATTTATCTCTTACGTGAAGTCTAAAACCTGTCACACATCTTCCAAGTGGCAATGTAGGGACCCGGGCTCCTACCACGGTGTCTGCTGCACCATCTTCACTAACGGGTCACCACGCACGTTTACATGAAGCCACCACAGAGAGAGAGAGCATGGAGAGTAACAGGTGTGGTATTTTATAAGCCAGACCTGAAAGGTATGTTTCGCATCTCCTCACATGAACTAGAATGAACTCCATCACATGGCTACATCTCACTGCAAGAAGGACTGGACATTGTGGTCTAAAAGCATAGAAGTGCAAGACATTTGTCTGTGTTACAGAAGATGCAAAGCATATATTTTAAAGAGAAATAGCCCTGGTCTCTACTCCCAGGTCGGAAATCTACTAGCTGAGAAGCTATGGTCAGTTCTGTAACCTCTCAGAGTGCTGACATGTTCACTATTCCCTTCCAAGTCTCCCTTGCCCTAAGTCAAATTTCATAGAATCTGTCAACCATGAGCAAGGTGTGTATGCAGCTCAGCTCATCAGTAGTGTTGAAGAAATATAGTGTTAACATCTGAATAAATTGAACAAAGCTGAATAAACCAGGAGAAGACAACAATGGAAAGGAAGCAGAAAAACAAAGATAAACAGCCCAACCCTCCTCTACCACAAAACTATGGAAATATCTGTTCCCATCTTCATTTTATCATATATCTTCTACGCAAAACCTGGTGGTCTGTTTCTGCCAATACGCCACTGAAACTCTACATTAATACAATAAATGGTTCTCAAAAGTCAGTGTGCAACAGAATCATCTGCAGGGCTCAATGAAACGTTAGGCACATGCCCAGTATTTATGATGCACTGTGTGTGGGGAATGGCCAGAGAATTTGCATTTCTAACAGATTTGTAAGTGATGCTATTTCTGCTGGTCCAAGAATCATTCACTAGTACGTGATTCTCACCCTTGACAGAGTCTGAAAATTAATGTTGGAAGTTTTCTAAAATGCCACACTACTCAAACCAATTAAATCAGAATGGGTGTGTGTGTGTGTAAAACTTAGACATAGGTATTTTTTTAAGTGCCCTAGCTTGAGAGCCACAGCTCAAGCAGGACACAAGTAGTTTTCTTTCTGATATCTTCAGAAAATGAGTGTCTTGAATATAAATCTGAAGATATGGTTTGTATCTGCTCAGTTTCCCTTTGGAGCCACTTCCTGGAGCAGTGTTTGGTGTGTAGCACGCACCTCTCCACTGAGAGGTAGTTGAAGTTTTACTAAAGTAGTTGATTTCTTTAACCTCTCAACTATAATAAATAATACTAACATCCCTCTTCTGAACACATTTCTCACTTCCCGATTTGCCTACTGAGTTCTGCTGTTTCTCACCTGATGTCAATAGCTGCTCATCTGCCTACTCATTTCTTTTTCTAGTTCCTTCTCCTCCACTCAACTCCACGGCTTGCTCTTTGTCTTGAGGATTAATTTGTCCATACTAGTGTCTTAGTCACAGCATTCCTCCATGAAAGTGACACCAAAAATTGGACAGGGATTGGATTTCTGCCCCACAAATCATTTCAATTATTACCACAAGGAGCTAATTCTTATGAAGTTCCATTCTGGGAAATAAAAGTGTAATTAGATGTAAATAACAATAGCAAAAGAGCCAAAATTTATTGAGCATAAGACATTGTAATAAAGGCATATAGATAATACTACTTATTTTTCATAAGAAACCTAGATCTTAAATGCTATTCTTGTCCCCATTTAACAAATGAGAAAAGTAAGACACAAGCAAGTTAAGTAACTGATCCAGGGTTATGCAGCTGGTGAAGGACAGATAAAGACTTTCAAAGAGTTATTCTGACTGTAGAAATCAAGATTTCACAATTGTATTGTGAAAGAGAGTGGAAAAGAGCTTTTATAAAACAGAATAGGAGTACAGAATTTTTTTAAAAAAGGAATACTTTCATGGAAGTGGAGAACAATGCTCAAACATACTATAGTTAAGCAAAGGCATTGAAATAACTCAAACAAAGGAATAAATAAAACACCATCACAGGTGTTTACAAAAAGGGGAGCAGGAAATATTGCATGTGTCAGGAAAACTTAGAAAGAGAAGGGGTGGATGGCTGTAGTCCCTGAGTTCGCCAGTGGAAAGGATTCATGGGTGTTTCCCAATAGGACTGATGGGAAATATAAAGACAGGCCCAGAGAATACACAGTGAGTTACCTGAAAACCAATTAAAGTTATAGTCTTTCTTTATATTGCAACATCTGCTCAACAACAACAAAAGAAACAAAAAACAAAGGAAATATGTTCTAAGCAGGAGCCAGAGAAATGACTTGTGATCATCTTGGTATCTTTCCAGTAGGTATCTTGGAGCAGAGAAAATGCACCAGCTAGAGGGTATACGAACACTGGTTTGTTAAAACTTTGAAAAGTCTGAGGCAAAATGCTGAAATAAATATGCATCTGCACCCAGGACAAAGGAATAACAGGTAGAAGAGTCCAGAAAAGACTTTTCAATGAGCCCTTCCAAAACGGGAGCCTCTGACAAAAAAATATATAGTTTTAAATATAAGACAGGCCCAGAGAATACACAGTGAGTTATGTGAAAACCAGTTAAAATTATGTACTTTCTTTATATTGCAACATATGCTCAACAACAACAAAAGAAACAAAAAAACAAAGAGAATATGCTCCTATGTGTTGTGATGTGTGACTGGAGAGTAATAAATACATAATAACCTGGCAGGAGACAAAAGGCTTCAGGTAATCATGGACCAGATCCTGAAGGACCTTTTATGTTCTACTAGAGCAAGTAGACTTTATAGACAGGAGAGACCAATACATTGTATAACAAAAGGAATGGGATGAGATGCTTTTAGAAAGATAGCTGGCCATGGGGTGGCGAGTGGACCACTGGCAATCAGAGAACAGTTACAAGTGTATCAGGGCGGACTAAGCTATGCCCCGGTGACACACTGGAATCTCCAAGCTCGTCCTCATCGACTTTGATCCATGGCAGACTGTCCTCAGCCATCACGAGGTGACAGCAGCTGCAACATTTGGCCTTGAGCGCGGAGAAATCATTTTTACTTTTAACTTTCTTAGGCTAGGAGAGACACCTGCCACTTCTGCTCTCGGTCCCTTGGCCAGGGTCTTCTGCGCCTATGCTCTGACCACTAGGGAGGTTGGAAAACGTGAGGAAGCTCCCAGGCATAATTTCTTATCTCTGTCATAAAATACTACCAGCTCTGACTATTAACTGTAAGATATTTGATAAATAGAAACCAGCACATTTAATTAAGAACCATTTATAGGGTGCAATTGACAAAGCCTATTAACTGGTACATGATTAGGCAGAGGGTGATCTGGGTAATGAGGGGAATAAAAAGCAGAGGGGATATTAGAGGACACGAAGAGGATTAAAATGACAATCCGATTTCTCAGCGCACACTTAGCCGGACAGGGGCGCTGCAAAGCAAGCAAGGAATACAGGCAGGTGTGTGTGAAGGTGGAGTGGGAAGAAGTAAGGACCCAGTGTTGCCTGAGCTGGAGCAAAACTACCACTTAGAACTTCTAACTGGGCAGATGGAAATACCCTTTCAGAGTCACTGGAAATTAAAAGGAATTGTAGGTCCCTGGAGTCTACTAACAATGGGACCAACAAGAGCATGGCAATGAAGCAAGGGGCTCCAATAAATACATGTCCCCCTGACTCATTTATTTGTACAAAGCCTATTTTTTTGCAGTGGAATATTCTAAGAGGCAGGAGACTGACCTCAGTGGACTGTGTGGCACTTTGTAGGACGGTGACATACACATTGTACCACCATCCACCATAATAAAGGTGTATTATGATGTCAAGTTAGAGCCAAAGAATATCTAGGGTTTTGCTGAAATGTGTTAGAAGTTTTTCTGGTTAGTCAGTGAGAACATATATCCACAATATCCTTATCTAGTTCAAGTTGTGGGAGCCCTTTTGAGTAGTGTAATGACTGTGGGTTTTCCTTAAATCATGAAATATCCTTAAGCTATCTGTGTCATAATTATTAATGACTTTTTAACATCGTTTTTAGTCCATTTGACTCTAATCTCCAAACTCAATTTTCTGACTTTGCAATACCATGAGCCGCTACGTAGAAAATTAGGAATGCGGTACAGAGTCCACGGAAAAGGGTCTTAAAGAAGAAAATTTGGAACAAACCACATTCAAGTGCCCCACTGAGGTATGCGACAGAAATAAGAAAGGTGGCCATAGAGTAAGCAAAAACGCAGGAGTAAATTGTTTCATGGAAGCCAGCATAGCAAAACAAGAGAGCTGTCAGTTGGGTGGGCGCATAAAACATCTTGTACTGAGCCCACTGTTTGGGGAGATGGTTGGCAGCCTTGCTCAGTATTGTTTTGATGGAATGTAGGAGTAGAACAGTGTCTAAGCCAGAAGGAAGTGAAGTGAACTATGACTACAGCAAATTCTTGGAGAAGTTTGGCTGTGTTGTGCCGAAAGCGGAGATAAAATTCTCTCCATACTTTCCCTCTATTCCATACCAATCCATTTTGAACACTGCCGATTCACTTTGTCTAGAAGCAAGGGAGACCGCAAGAGAAAGACAATAATAACGTTTGGAGCAAAGAGGCGCACACAGCATATACATCTGGCTGGATAATGCACAGATCCATAGGGAGCCCTAATTTAATAATATAGCTATGCTTAATTAAACAAAGTAAGGAAATGAATCGACTGAGGTAGTTTTTGTTCCCTTATTCACATTCCAAAATGGCACCATGTTCTTCATGCCTTTCCCCTGCCAAAAATACTAAACCTTTTACAAACGTCCACTTAAAAGTTCACAAAGAAAATACTCTCAAATAAATGACTATGGAGATGGCCAAGTTTAGAGCATCCCCCAATCTAGATTCATTTAGCCATTATTTTCTTTCTCCGGCACAGAACTACCCCTTGGATACACATTCTTTTCATGCAACTCATTCTATATTTCTTCTTCTAAGTGCATAAAAATGTGACAGTTGTTTCCATTTCCCAACTAAGTCAGCTTGCAGGCACACCAGTGGTCAAGACTACGGGAGCATTCTGACTTCCCATACTGTCATTTCTTGCTTTTCCCTCTTTTTCCAATAAAATCTGGTGTTTACCAAATATTGATACCATGAAGAAAGTGGTATCAGTTGCTGGGTTTTCAACAATAATTCTTTCTATTAGTCAGGCAACAAGTTCAGAAGCATGTTTTAAATAATGGTCATAGAGACTTGCTTCTTTCACATTTTATTTTTCCACTGGACATTGACAAAATCTGTCCATGCTACTCAATGAAGGAAAGTTCTTGAATATCACATTTTAGGAAAGGGCATTCTTTTCTGCTAGACACCACCTTAACCTGGATAAACTTTCATTCTGATCACTAAGGCAACTTTCCAGTGTTTTTATTTCTCTACCCATCACTGAACTCTCAGTCTTGTGTAGAGTTCTCTCCTTGGCTCTATGCCTTTGTTTTCTTCTAATTATTATTCAGAGGTGACCTAACCTATTCCAAGTGGCTCAAGTTGAGTCTAAGTGCTTCTTCTTCTCCAAGAAACAGTTTACTTACTTTCAAACTCCAACCATGTGTCTCCAACAATCACATTAAACTCGATGTAAATGTGTGTGTGTGTGTATATATATATATACACACATATAATCTTTATCCTTAAACCTATTTTAGCTTCAAAATAATATTTGAAAAATAATGACACCATCATCTTGAGCCCAAAAAACAGAAACCTTAAAATTATTTCTTTTCCAGCCCTCTACCACAACAAATACTTTATCAAAAATCTTACTTTTTTTTTTCAAGGAAGTGTCTGTCCAATTTGGCTTATCTCCTTCACCTCCAGGGCAGTCACCATAATGAGTCTGCAAACTCTCTTCCATGTGCAGCAGCTTCCTGTCTATTACCCTCCATTTCCACAAGCCTTTCCTCCCTCTACTCTGTCTTGTATCTTCTTACCAGAGATGCTTACAGAAAATAAAGATGCTCATGCACCCACTGATTCACAACCACTTACAATATAAAGTTCAGAATTCATCATGTGGCTTCAGATTCTTTATAGTCTGTTCCCAAACTAGCTCTCCAGACTCATCTACCACCTGCAATTCCAAGTTCTTTAACATCCCCTTCCACTTTGGGACCCTGTGCCCTTTATTCATGTGGCTCTCTGTACCTGAAATATTCTTACCTACTCTGTTCCACTAGTAAACTTCTAAACATTCTGCAAAATTTGCAACAGGAATTGCAAATGTTCAACCTTATCTGTGATCTCCTCGTTGCCTGGCACCATAGTAGACATGAGGCCACGCGACCAAGTTCCAGACAATGAAATGTGGGCAGAGTGAGCAGCCTGCCCTTTCTAGGCCTGCCCTCAATACTATCCCCATAATTCTCTCTGACTGTTCTCTTTTCCCCATATGCTAACTGGGTGCACAGGATCAAGTGAAGGCCTCTGATGTTTCACAATGTGGCTGCAGAAGCCTGACTCACTGTATGACTTAGAATATGTGCCACATGCCAAACAAAGTCTGACTCCCTGAATGACCTCATGAAGCAAAGCTCCCTGCCGACCAGCATTGCAACTGTAAGACAAGCAAGAAATAGACTTTTATTATGCTCAGTCACTAAGATTTAGGGGTTGTTTGTTACAGCAGCTCATTATTTACCTTAAGAAACAAAATGACCTAACAGGGTCATCATCTCAAAGTTCTTCAGAGGGAATGGTAGCTCTTTTCCAACGGCTGTTCTTTGAACAGATCCATGCCCCCTTACAAAAACATTACATTTTCTACTTTATTTTTCCTGCTACAGTTGTATTTTCCAAATGAGGTTTTCCCAGGGAACACTGTTCAAGAAGAGATAATAAGAGTCTTCTTTAAAAAACAGGGACTGGGGACTCCATGAGCACATGCTTTTGGGAAAGACTGGTTTAAACACAATTTAGTAAGTGCAGGTGACAGGGAGCACATTTAATAACATATTTCTGGGTCTTTAATGTACTGAAGAGTTTTGGGAATCTCTGGGGGGAGGGGGGAGCAGGCAGCATTTTCTGAAGATCTCAATCAAGGCATCCTTTGTCGAGGCACATTTATCGATAACTCTCTGAACAGGTTTACAAGTAATGCACTATGAGATTTACAAGACATGCTGAAGTAATGCCCGCGGTCTCTACGAAGGCAGAGTCCATATCATACTGATGCACAGCAGAGAGCACGCTACCAAGCACACTAGAGAAGTGCAATTATTTGGGCCCATGTGCCTATTTTCCAAAGGGTACCCTTTGTTTTCATAGCAAACCAGTCTTTAAAGAGACTTAGTCCTGGATCAGCTTCTCCCAAAATATATTGTCTTATCAAACTTCTCCTGAGCAATGTTGACTCACTGGAGTTCAGCGGTTGTGATAAATGGAGAGGGCTTATGTCACACACCAGCCCTCTTAGCCATCACCTGCAAGATGCCATCTCTCTGTCTCTGATAGTGTCTCTCAATTTTATTCCCAAATTCCTGTACAAAGTAAGCTGGTTCTTCTCTGGCTCTCTCAGTCCAGTGGAATCACCAGCACTGGAGACTGACTGGGCCTCTCAGTGGCCTAAGTATCTGTCCATCTCCCAACCCAGCATGTTCCTACTAGGAAAATATTTTATCTATGTCATTCCACAGTAGAATATGTTTGCTTGTATTATTATTATAAAAGGTGATGCATTACTCCTTCTCTATTTTCCAATTACACAGATACAAAAAAATTACTTAATTACTTAACTTTATTAAAATTTTATTATTTTTTAATATTCTGGCTTACCTGAGAATATGTAATAAGACATATATTATACTAGACATTTATAGCACATGCAGTATAACTTTGGAAATACAAATATGTCATCTAGGTTAGTAAAAAATATGTAGTATAATCCTTGGAAAACTCAATCTGATCACAGATAGAATAATAACAACAACAACAATAATAATAACTAGAAGCAGAGAGAAGAGGAGGAGGAAGAGGAAAAGAAAGAGAAGGGGAGAAAAAGGAAGAGGAAAGGAAAGAAGAAATAACTTCTGATTTGTTTGCCATGTGCCAAGTACCACACTACTGAATGTAAATCTCATTTAATACACATAACATACCTAAGAAGTTCAGGTCTACTTTTTGTTAGGAATTCTGAGTGCTCTATTTGTATAGCAAATCAATCACACTCTTTCCTCTCTTCAAGATCTAAAGCAATTAAAAAGTTGTTTCAAAAATGACAGACAGCTATGAAAATAGTTTTATTACCCCACGCCCATCGGAGAAGATAGTTTGGACATGTGGGCAAAATCAGGCTTTGTGTTTCTGCCTCCTGAATTGAGTTACTCAGTCAAAGCTGTAGACACACTCCCAAATAGGACCAGTTGAAATAATAATAGATTATACATAATAGGCTGAAGAAGAAAAATCACATAAATATATCAATAGATGGAAAAAAGTATTTGACAGATCTAACAACTGTTCATGATAAAAACTCTTAGCAAACTAGGAGTAGAGGGCAACTTTCTCAACTTAAAGATTTTACACAACTACAGTAAACAAGGCAGTGTGGCATTGTCAAAAACTACACAACAGATAAATGGAACAGAACAGAGAGCTCAGAAATGAACCCACATGAATATGTCAATTCATCTACGACAAAGGAACCAAGGCAAAGCAACGGAAAAAACACAGACTTTTCAACAAATGATGATGGAACTCCTGAACATCCACAGGCAAAAATAAATAAATAAACAAAAAATGAATCTAGGCATAAACATGATGCCCTCCACAGAAATAAACACAAAATGATTGACAAACCTAGTTAAAGTGCAAAACCCATAAAACTCCTAGCAGATAAAACCAGAGAAAAGCTAGATAATTTTGGGTTTGTTGATAACTTTGGTTGGGTTTGATGATTACATTATTAGATACAATACCAATTGTACAATCCATAACATAAATAATTGATAAGTGATACTACATTTAAACTAAAAATTCTGCTCTGCAAAAGACAATATCCAAAAAAAATGAGGAGATAAGCAGAAGACTAGGAGTAAATATTTGCAAACAACATATCTGATGAAAGATGATTATATAAAATACTCAAAAGACTCATAAAATTCAATAGTAAGAAGATGAGTGATCTGATTAAGAATGAGCAGAGAACATGAATAGATACCTCAACAAAGGAGATATGCACAGCAATAAGCATTGAAAATGATACTTCATCTCATATTTCATTAGGGAATTGCAAATTCAGACACCAGTGAGATACTGCTCTACACCTGTTGGAATGACCCAAATCTGGAACACTGACAACATGACTGCTGTCAAAGATGAGAAGCAACAGAAACTAGTATTCACTGCCGATGGGAATGCACAACATTACAGCCACTCGGAGTGAGAGTTTAGCAGTTCCTTGTAAAACTAAACATACCTTACTGTGTGACCCAGTAATAATGGTCCTTGGTATTGACCAAAATGAGTTGAAAACTTATGCCCACCCAAAACCTTGCACACAGATGTTTATATTTATAGCAGCTTTATTCATAATTGCCAAAACTTGAAAGCAACCAACATGTCCTTCGGGAGGTTAATGGAGAAACTGTGATACATCTAAAAAATGGAATGTTATTCAGTGCTAAGAAGAAATGAGCTATCAAGCCATGAAAAAACATGGAGGAAATTTGAATGCATATTAGCAAGTGAGAGAAGCCTATCTAAAAAGACTACATATTATATGATTCCAACTATATAACATTCTGGAAAGGGCACAGTTGTAGTGAGAATAAAAAGATTAGTGGTTGCCAAAGGTTGGGGAGAATGGGAGGGATGAACAAAAGCACAGTTTAAAGCAGTGAAACTCTTCTGCATGACACTACATATCATGGTGGATACATAGCATTATAAGTTTGTCATAACCCACAGAATGTACAACACTAAAAGTGAACTTTAATGTAAATTATGGACTTTGGGTGATAATGATGTGTTAATGTAGGTTTATCAACTTAACAAATGGTAGGAGATATTGATAACTGGGTAGGTCTTGGGGAGGCTGAGTCAGAGGCTATATTTAAACTGTATTTTTCGCTCAATTGAAGGTCATGTAGCCATCGAACACTAGAGAGCTGTAGAATCCAAAGGGGTTGAAAGCCAGACAAATTAAATCACATGCACCAAAAGGAGATCTCAGTGAGAATTCAAGATCAATTTAAGAAGAGTTAGTGAGTGTTGTCCAGATATGCCAAGGTTGAGGTTTGATCCCTGGCCAGTGCATATACAAGAATCAACCGATGAATGTGTAAATAAGTACAGCCACAGATTAATGCTTCTCTCTCTCTCCAAAAGCCAATTTAAATTTTTTTTAAAGATGATTAAAAAAAAAAACGACTCCCCTACCTTAAGAAAAAAAGAACTTTGCATCTTTTTTATCCCAGAAAGAAAAAGCACTATAACACAATATTATAGAAACATAAGAAAATGGCAAAAGAAAAAGAGGGAAAGATTTAGAGTGGGTTGTTTCTTAAGATAGCCTTTAATGATTCCTACTTCCCAACGTCCACATTTAACCCCCTATCTTTAGTAGCCAATAAAGTATTTCAAAGTTAGGAAATGTCACTTTCATATCTCCATAATTAGATTACAAAAATTCCGACATGCAGCTTGGTTGCAGACTGTCTCCCTGGCCTAATGAAGCAAGTTTCCATGTTGGGAAGGGTCACGGAACAAAGAACTGAAAATGGTGTCCTGTCAACAGCCAGCTCGAAACTCTGGCTCTCAGACCAACAGCTCCAAAAGAAGGTAATCTTGCAAATTAACCATATCAGTGAGTTTGGAAGCAGGTCCTTCCCCAGTTGAGTTTTCAGATCACACTCCAACTTCTACTGACATCTTAATTGGAGTCTCATGAGAGACCCTGAACAGAGGACCCAGGAAAACTATGTACAGACTCTTGGCCAACAAATACCGTGAGAAAATAAATTTGTGTTAATTTAAGCCCTTCAGTTTGTTTTAACTTTTATGCAGAAATGGATAATGAATATAAGGACTTCCAGTAATGTTTTGGTTTTAATGTATTGATATTACTCCATGTCAATGAAACTTAACCAAAATATTTAACTTAACCGAACGTGCAAGGGAAAACCTGCCATGCAGTTTGGTGTGAAACGTTCCCTGATTACACCCGTAAATCATAATAAATCATGTATTGTCTCAAAGCTTAGAGTTAGTACTAGACACTATCCTATTCTAATAGTTTACATATCAAACTGCTGTGCTATTGTTAGTGATTATTATTAACAATCTCTATTACTATTATTGAGTGAACTTAGCAATTATATAATTTCTCTGAGCTCCAAATTCTTTACTTTTTAAATGGATAGAGGATGTGGATTATATGGGCTACTTATATGCAAAGTCTGACTACAATTCACAGACCACAGAAACAATTTGGTAAATATTAACTCATATTAATGTAAAAGTCATAAAAGGAATTCCAGTTACCTAGTAAAGGAATTTACACCCGTAGGCAGCCCAAGGTTGTAGACCTGAAAAGTTTTCCATGATACTGCTCTGATATGATTTCTTGAACATGACTTACTCTCTTCTAGTGAAATCAGCAAATCTAACAATTTACTAAAAAAATAATTTTCCAAGAATCTACAATTTAACAGACTTTGACTGAATCAAAGAGATCTTTGGTAATACTTTAAAGAGAAGGAAGCTATCAGGAAAAGGGAGAAGAAAAAGCTGGTCCTGCAAATCCTTAACTCATTAAGAGTTATTGTTACCATAAAACCAAGGCAGAGAAATAAATCAAAAAGATCTTTCTTTCCTTGGGAACATCTCCTTTCCCCAAACCCAAACAAAATGGACTCCGCTGAAGAGCTCAGGGAAATGAGAAAAATCAAGAGTAATTTTCAATTGCTTTCAGGCCTTGAAAATCAAAAGGAAGAAGGTCTCTTTCTCTCCAGTGAATAACCCAATAAAAGTATTATTGAGTCAATCGAGCATGGGGGAAGGGATAGAATGATGACTTGGCCATAGTGCCGTACCTCTCCTTCATCAGAGAACTGCATTTACTGTACTCCATTAAACAGTGATTGTGCATCTTTTCTAAATAAACACCTAACAAAAATTCCTGAAAGTGTATTTAAAAACTATGAAATACTCTAGAGTAACTTCTTGCTAACTAGTTATTTGTGAGAAACATGTACTTAGGAAAACATAAAGCAGATGAGATGGAAAGAGAAAAAAAAAAAAAGATCTATCACAAATCCATTAAAAGACGCTTGCAAAAAAATCAAAACCACATGGCCCACACCTACCTGTGCCAAGCACCGTGTTAGGCAGCTCATTCTCAAACCTCCCCTGCAGAGGTTGCTGTAAGTGTCATTTTTTATTATCTTTTTACAAACAAGGAAACTGTATCTCTGAGATTATTGTATTTATTGTGACATATGTAGATATATATTCTCACAATACTTACATCTTAAGTTTTTTTTTGTGGGATTTTCCAGAAGCCCTTTTTATCTAGAAGTTTGACAAAAACTGGTGGCTTCTAAGTTATAAACAGAAATCAATGTCACTTTATAGCCAAGATTGCATTTCTGTGTAGGACTATTTCACACTCTAGCTGTCTTCACATGGCCTTCACTCTTATGTGTCTCTGCCCTCTTCTGCTGTCTTTTATAAGAACATGCCCCATAAATTTAGAGCTTACCCTAACTCCAGCATGATCCTATCTCAAGATTCCTAATTACATCCATAAAGAGCTTTTTTCCAAATAAAGTCAGTCATATCCACAGGATCTGGGGGACATACTTTTTGGGGAGTCACCATTCAATTCACAGGCACAACCTTGAGCTCCAGAGCCCACCTGGGTGCAAACCTGGTCTTTGCTTCCCAACTCAATGACCAGAGCACTTTTCTCATTTATAAAATGTGCACAGTATAAGCACCCTTGCTCTGGTAATCACACGTTAGAGACAGTAACCTTATTAAAGGTTATTGTTACCATAAAACCAAGGCAAAGAAATAAATCAAAAAGATCTTTCTTTCCTTGGGAACATCTCCTTTCCCCAAACCCAAACAAAATGAACTCTGCTGAAAAGCTCAGGGAAATGAGAAAAATCCTTCTGCAGGATGTCTGACACAAACATCTCCTCTTACGACTGGCTATTTCCTCAGTAGCTTACATTATTGGAGATGGCTAAGCCTTATGCAGACAAGAACAGGTGGCCAGCATCCAGCCAGAGAAAATTCAATCCTTGTACATCTGGATCTCTTGGTCCGTAGGAGCTGGTTTTGTAAGATGGAATCTCGACGCTGAGAGGAGATGTACTGGTCAGCCAGGCCAGTTTACCTGATGCAACAGATGCTAAAAATAATGCTCTGAAAGAAAACAGGTTTCATCACAGACTTCCCAGAGAGCCGGCGGCACACAGCAGCAGCGAGAGCCCAGGACTCCAAGCGCCCTGTGTAATTCCTGCCTCTGCAGACTATTCCCTCTTACATGAATCATTGGTAGTAATTTTCTCCATTAACACAGAGAGAAATTAAAAACTTGAAAAAATAGACTTTTTTCCTCTCCCATTTCAGAATGTTTTCTCCAAACTGACCTTAGTTTTAAAGTAATTAAGACTAGTAATTTTCATGATAACAGCACAGAACAGTATCACAGTCTGGAGCAGATTCATTCCAATAAGTGGGCATTCCCTCCTGCTTGCACTGAGCAGCAGTAATAAAAGGAATGCACATGGTCATGCTGACCCATCACCCCCTCCATTGTATAATCAAAAGCGCCTAATTGTGTTTCTGGGCTAACAAACTCAGACATTTTCTAATAATATTCTGCTGCTGTCTGTGTCATTATCAATTTAATAAGCACATTTTGTAAAGTGGCTCTTCCTGATATTGCCAGAGTGGAAGAGGGGAGAAGGGGCAGGCCTGAGCAGGGGGAGGCGAACAGCAGAACCGTGGAAGCGGACAGTTCCCAACTGCCAGTGTCTGGGTCTGAGAACCGCCTTGGACAGGTTGGTTAGCCTTGGTTTAGACTCATCTTTCAGTAACTAGCCCCACTTCATCTTTAATTGTCTAACTGTATTTGTTCTCACTTCTAGTTGCTCGCGGAAATTTGCCTCGCACTCAAGTCTCTATTTCCATCTGGTTTCAATAGAGTTATTTTTGCATTTATCTTGTCTTCCATCGAGATGACACATTCCTTGAGAACGGAGAAGAGATACTCCTCTGACATGGAAACTCCTGAGCGCAGGGCTTGTTTTTCTCATATTCCATCATGGTGTCCACTAGGCACAGCCTAGCACTGAGCACAAATTAAACTCCGAACAGCTCATTGTTGAATGGGTTACTATTCCTCCTAATTTATTCTCGCTCACATATGTAAGAAGTTGGACATATAGAGGAGCTGGCTTTTTACACATCCACCTTTGTGTCTTCTACACAATGTGCTGCAGGTGGTTAGTATTCAAATATGTCTATTGACTATGCCATAGAAAGAGTTTCGGCAAGATAGTGAGCCGGTTAGCCTACTTCTTCCAAATAGAAGTATGGTTAACCTTATCTTAAATTACCTTGGTAGTTCTAAAGACACTTATTTAAATTTTTTTAATTTTTATTTATTAATTTTAGAGAGAGGCAAAGAAAGAGAGAGACAGAAACATTGACCTGGTCCTGTATGTGCCCCAAGCGGGGATCAAACCTGCAACTTTGGTGTATAGGGACAATCAATGCTCTACCAACCAAGCTATCCAGCCAGGGCCTAACGCCACTTCTAAATAATTCTAACATTCCAAGATGGCAAACTTAATTTCCAGAGTTTTGGATAGAATAAAGGACCTATGCATTAAAAATGAATTCTGGCACCAGTTTGGCGGGGGAAGTCGTTTTAGGACCATGACTGACCTGAGAAAGGCTCTACCACTGCGGCCCACACGGCGGATCGGTGCAGACCGTGGAGGCTCTACCACTGCGGCCCACACGGCGGATCGGTGCAGACCGTGAAGGCTCTACCGCTGCGGCCCACACGGCGGATCGGTGCAGACCGTGAAGGCTCTACCGCTGCGGCCCACACGGCGGATCAGTGCAGACTGTGAAGGCTCTACCGCTGCGGCCCACACGGCGGATCGGTGCAGACCGTGGAGACTCCACCACTGCGGCCCACACGGCGGATCAGTGCAGACCGTGGAGGCTCTACCGCTGCGGCCCACACGGCGGATCGGTGCAGACCGTGGAGACTCCACCACTGCGGCCCACACGGCGGATCAGTGCAGACCGTGGAGGCTCTACCGCTGCGGCCCACACGGCGGATCGGTGCAGACCGTGGAGGCTCTACCGCTGCGGCCCACACGGCGGATCGGTGCAGACCGTGGAGGCTCTACCACTGCGGCCCACACGGCGGATCAGTGCAGACTGTGAAGGCTCTACCGCTGCGGCCCACACGGCGGATCAGTGCAGACCGTGGAGGCTCTACCGCTGCGGCCCACACGGCGGATCGGTGCAGACCGTGGAGGCTCTACCACTGCGGCCCACACGGCGGATCGGTGCAGACTGTGGAAGCTCTACCACCGCGGCCCACATGGGGGATCAGTGCAGACTGTGAAGGCTCTACCACCGCGGCCCACACAGCGGATCAGTGCAGACTGTGGAAGCTCTACCACCGCGGCCCACATGGGGGATCAGTGCAGACTGCGAAGGCTCTACCACCGCGGCCCACACGGCGGATCAGTGCAGACTGTCGAGGGTATATGATCACCCCTGCTGGGCTTCTGGGACAAAGGAGGCTAGACTGTCACTAAGCTGATTCATCATGAGGCTCAGCCTTAGTCCTGGATTTGGTTAAGTAGAGCAACTATATTAGAACAGGTCAAAGTACAGCAACATAAACAGGAAGCCCAGACTGCTCCTCAGACCTGCATAGCAAGCTGTCAGTTGACCTTTAGCTTAGTGGGTATGCTCATGAAAAAAAAATGTTCTTGTTGTTTTTTAAATTAATAAAAAAGAGTTAAACCAATGTCACCCCTGTAAGTTTAATTTAAAAATGAAAACAAATGAAACAATACAGACCCTTGTGGTATATAACGGAAAATATGTTCATCCTGGGAATCAGGAGCTGTTCCTATTGCTGTTTAAACAGAGCCTCTGGCAGAGACTTTATAAGTTTTCTCTCCACCTCGGGAGCAGTGAACCTACAGAGAACTGCGGCCAGAGGCTTATTCGTACCCAAAGCCACATCATGTCGTAGGCATACAGCCACTGCCATTGCACTGTGCTGACCGTGCTTTGCCCAGTTAATCTGCATGCCATTATCTGTACAAATTGTCACTGCAGATGCAGATGTTTTTTCCAAGGTGGTTAAAGTGTAAAGGCAATGGAATATATTCTGATACTTAACAAGCTTCAACTGCAGCACCATTTAATGCCCAACAGAGACCGTTTGGATGCAGGGTCATCCGGCTGGGATGACTTCCCGTCGGAGTCTGCTGGGAAGAACCACTTAAACTTCACTCCTTCTTACTTCACAGGCGAGTCTTAGGTAGGAATTCTCTTCATCTTTTTTGACGATTAGTCAGTGCTTCTTTCGTTCCCTTAGTCCTTATTTCTGGAAACATTTTTCAAAATTAACATAAGAACCCTTTAATACTGAGAAAATCTTGTAGTCAATCAAATCAATAAATACTGATGAGACAGTGTTGTAGGCCAGGCCTTTGCTCAGTCCTGGGCACGATTCAGTGACTGCTCCATCCTGCTGTTGTTACTGCTCTGACTTTGCTTGGAAGAAGCTTCTTTACAATAGAGCCTTATAAATAATAATTAACTCACAATAATTTTGAATTGAAGGAATGGAGATACAGATACACATTTGGAGCTTAGTTTTATCCTAATGAAACTGCACTGAATGTTTTACAAACTTTATTTCAGTTGACGGAATAGGTGCTCATGAAAGAACATGTTGAATAAATATGTTCAAAATATTCAGTTTAAGATCTATTAAATAAATAAATAAAAATAAAAGGGGAAGACAGAACAAGAGATGAGTGGTCAGCATGTATTAGCTTCCTACAGCTGCAGTAACAAAGCACCACAAACACTGTGGTTTAAAGCAGTGGTCCCCAACCTTTTTTGGGCCACGGACTGGTTTAAGGTCACAAAATATTTTCACGGACCGGCCATTAGGGTGGGATGGATAAACGTATCACGTGACCAAGACAAGCGGCAAGAGTGAGTCTTAGACGGATGTAACAGAGGGAATCTGGTCATTTTTTAAAAATAAAACATCTGGCCCTGGCCGGTTGGCTCAGCGGTAGAGCGTCAGCCTGGCGTGCGGGGGACCCGGGTTCGATTCCCGGCCAGGGCACATAGGAGAAGCACTCATTTCCTTCTCCACCCCCCCCTCCTTCCTCTCTGTCTCTCTCTTCCCCTCCCGCAGCCAAGGCTCCATTGGAGCAAAGATGGCCCGGGCGCTGGGGATGGCTCCTTGGCCTCTGCCCCAGGTGCTAGAGTGGCTCTGGTCGCGGCAGAGCGATGCCCCGGAGGGGCAGAGCATGGCCACCTGTTGGGCAAAGCATCGCCCCTGGTGGTCGTGCTGGGTGGATCCCGGTCGGGCACATGCGGGAGTCTGTCTGACTGTCTCTCCCCGTTTCCAGCTTCAGAAAAATACAAAAAATAAAAATAAAAAAATAAATAAAAATAAAAATAAAACATCGTTCAGACTTAAATATAAATAAAACAGAAATAATGTAAGTTATTTATTCTTTCTCTGCAGACCAGTACCAAATGGCCCACAGACCAGTACCGGTCCATGGCCCAGGGGTTGGGGAACACTGGTTTAAAGACCAAGAACTGATTGGCTCAGTTCAGAAGGTGATGAGCCTGAGATCAGGGTGTGGGTGGGGCTGGGGTCCCCCTCCAGGCTCTGGGGCAGGTCAGGCTCAGGCCCTATCCTGATTCCTCACCACCGGCTGCTCCGTGGCTCGTGGCGGCACAGCTCCAGTCTTCCCAGGGGCTCTCCCTACAGGTGTCTCTGTGTCCAAACTTCCCCTTCCTAGTAGGATGCGGTCCCATGGGTTATGGGCCTCCCCTATTGCAGGATGACCTCATCTCAACTAATTACACCTATAAAAACCCTGTTTCCAGAGAAGGTCACATTCTCAAGTAATAGGGGCAAAGATTTCAGCATTGAGGTAGCAGACGGTTAAGAAGTCAATATCTTTGAGTGTGGGAGGCGTGCATAATTCAATTCATAACACGGAGCAACACAATCAATAAAAGAAAGGGGCCAACCAGATAGGATTTTTGCAGGGAGGGCCTTGGTCCTCTAAGGCTGTCTCATTTCAGGAACAGGTAGTTTGAACAGCTCAAAGCTGAAGGTCACTTTGAGCACAGGGTCTGTGTGGGCACACTCTCTTCCTTGACTCATTCCAGTGACAGCCAGCTAGGGGAACCTCACCAACCAAACCAAATGCAAAAAAATGTCGATACAGAGCAGTTGGCTAAGTCCTGCGCTGGTCACCTGGACACCCTGACTGGTGATAAAGAGAAGCACTTGATGGGTACCAAACAGCAGTGGGCAAATTAGCCGGCCCAGGCAAAGGCCTTGACAGCTTTTGGAGGGAAGACATTATTCAGGTATCTCTCCTCTCGCCAGTGTGATTCTCAGGCAGCCTTACACTGTATATTTTCAGCTCTTTGGGGGGAACACACTTAGCAAGAGATTGCATGTTGTTTCAAACTGAAAGAGACACCGTACTGCTTTCCACCCTTCCTGAAATCAGTGTGGCTATTTTCCAATATTAATAAAAAGTTCTGTTTTTGCAAAACTAACCTCAAACTCCATTCTCTCCCTCCTGAGTTCCAAGGATCTGATGACAAACTTGGCATACTAAATTTTACAGATCCAAATCAAAGCTGAACACAAAAGAAAGCCCAGTGCCCTCTGGTAACACAAGAGCATGATTATTTTTGGCCTGAAACCGCTTAACACAAGCACAGCTGTGAAGGTCCCGTTCTGTTTCCAGAAGATCGTCTTTATATTCGAAATAGTATCCAAAAAAGTCACAGAAACCAAGCTCAGACAGCATTATTAATATGAAATAAAGTTATGTCACACTTGGTTTTCAAAGATAGTAAATCCACCAACACCAGCAAAATTAAATAAATATTTGAAGTCTGAAGTTAACATCTATGAGGGAGCCAGGAAAAATGAAAATTTCAAATCTGGTTTAGGAAAAAAAAAAAAAGAATGTCTGCTTCATTAGTGCTCTCCCTGACCATTAAAGATTAACTATATGTTGACTACAGAAATGCTATTTATTCAACGATAAAACTGCCACTTGAAATGCATTATTAAGGATAAACACACAGCCTGGTGAGACCGACTGCACAGTGGAGTGGTGCGCTGGCAAAATGAGCACTGTGGATGTACCCCATCGGATCACGTCCTCCACTGCTTCGATATTTTACTGAAGCCCTGCTGAATTCAGGACTCCTTTCAGAGAGCCTTTCAGAATCTCAGCCCCTTCTCTGAACTGTGCCTCTCTCACAGCCCTCACCCCCCTCCGGCATCCCATGATGCCCATTCTCCTCCCTTCTGGTCACGTTGCACACACAGCCCTGGTCCTGCTCTCTAGACACTTTGGGCATCTTCACTCCAGAGCTCATGAGACAAGTCTCGTAAGTAAATCAGATGCTCCTTTGTAGTCACCTGTGTTTCACCTATGACCATATATTTCATACTGGGAGGTACACGAATCCTTGTTCCGCAAAAGCTATCTGACCCTTAAGAGCAGAAACTCAAATAACTCATGTTATTTGGTTAATAGATGTTTGATAAATCATTGTTGAATGAATGAGTGAACATTATTCATTGACCATATTTTACATATGATACGATAATTAAATTTATTCCCCAAATAACTAACATAATTACATTATATTAATAGAAAAATTGGGTTGAGTGAAAGAAAGAAAATTATTTTTTTATTTTGCACGGGATTAATGATTCCCTAGGGATTTCACTCAGTTCTGGACACCATAGTTTTAAGGGCATTTTTCTCCCTAAAAAATGTTTCTAAGTTTTCTCTACAACTCTAGGAAAAATTATAAACCAAAAATAATTTAAATTATTTGTTTTCTATTATCCAGAAATAACATTGATTGGTTATTTCTGAATCTGTTTTTTAGTCTCTCTCCTCTCTTTATTTTTTTAAATGAGCACCAATATTTAAAAGAGATGGTGATAGGCTAGTCAGTATCAATGTAATGCTTACATGATGATGAAGAATCCAAAACTAATTACTAATACAAAAAAAGGGGGGAAATGACTTTTTTCAAAGGCACATTAATTGACTCTCAACATCTACAAGATCACTGTGCAGAAGAGGAATTAATCTCAAAACTCTCTGTTTGAGAGAACTAGTGATGAAGAATTTGCTAAGCTATACTTCACCTTAGTGTAAAGTATAACTTTAAAATATTGAGCTCTTCAGAAAATGAATCTCTTTTACCTGGATAAACTGCAACTAGTTGTCTACTTTTTGAGACTAGAGAAGTGGCCCAAACGTCAGATTAAACCTGGAGAGGGGCTAGAGATGACCTCTGAGGTTCTTCCAAGTGTGCGGTTAAATGAGTCTATGACTATGGGTATTTAATTCATCATCAAGAATAATTCAAATGATTTAGTCTCTTTTATTCTGGGAAGTAAATAAATAAATAAATAAGTGTGTGTGTGTGTGTGTGTGTGTGTGTAATACTTCTGCTGTGCAAAAAGGAGAAATGTATTTTTATGCTCAACAAAAGGCATGTAAAAGCATGTTCATCGGAGCACTATTCATAATAAATAGCCTCAGTCTCGGGACTCCCCAAATGCTCCTCAACAGAAGAATAAAGAAAAACTATAGATGCACTCAATGGAATACTTTACAGGCATGAGATTGAACAGATTACCACTATATGGGTAATGACATAGATTAGTTTCACAGCCATCGAGTTGAACAAAAGACACGAAAGAGTAAATACAAGCAGGCAAAGCTAATAAACTGTGTTAGACGTGAGGAAACTGTTACCCTTGTAGCAGGTTTTGACTCAAATCGGGCATAAGAAGGCTGCTGAAGATGAGTTGTTTCTTGACCAAAGTGCTGTTTGCACGGATTTGTTTTACTTGTGAGACTACAATGTACTGACATATGTGTGCATTTTTCTATCTATATGTTATACTCAATAGTATTTTGTAAAAAGCCATTATGGCAAAGTCATTAAAATTTCATTTTAAAGACTTATTCACTAAGAGATATAAAAAATGTGAGAGGTTTAGTAAATTTTCTAAAAATATATGAACTAAAATATGTGTTTTGGAGACAAACACTAGCAATGAACTCTGGTCACCTTTTGATGTAGTTCATCTAATTTGTGCTGAAATCCATATATAAAAACAACTAATGATAGACCTCTTTGGGGTGTGTTAGCATGCTGCTTTAAATATATGTTGGTTTATTTATCATGGAATCTCTGGTAGAAATTAAACCTCCTAGACTTTTTTAAGTATTATCATTTATGGATAAAAAAGTATACAGCCATATTATTGTGCTTCCAAAAATCCTTTCTTTATTCAGTAAAGCAGGTGTGCTGATGCATCAGGCCACAGCCACAGTCATTTGGATAATCTCTCTGCAAACAAGAGCCCCACTACCGGTTATACTTTACGAAGCCAACAAAATAGGCCTGGATATATTACTCCTGGGGAAGAAATTACTGTACCACGTAATTGACAAAAAAAAAATTATTTTCCAAGTATTGGCAACTTTGTTCTGTGGCAGAGGTCAGCAAATGTTTTCTGAAAATATCCAAAAAGTGAGTATTTAGGCTTTGCATGTCACATGTTCTCTGTCACAAATACTCAACTCTGCTCGTGTAATGTGGAAGCAATCACAGACACTATGGAAACAAATGGATGTGGCTGTGTTCCAATAAAACTTTATTTACAAAGGCCCTGAGTGTGCCAGAGTTGATCTCTGGACTGCAGTCTTCAACTCCAGTTCTAGGAGGGATAAAAAGGTGTTTCGATTTGTTTTATTTTGTTTTCCCTTTTCCTGTGGGGCTGTAAAAACAGTCCAGTAGGTATTGTCATCCCTCATGGGCTCCTGATCAGAGGTAACCAGATTTCTGCATGTCCTTAAACTCCTTTCAATATTAAAGTTTGATGAAAACAATCTATTTATCTAGCGTGCACAGACTAGATCACAGAGATATCTCTTATGATTTTCACTGGGATTCCCCCCAAGTTCTTTCTTTTAACATATTTTTCCAGTTTTGTTTCCTAGTTAATTGCTATCAACCCCTCAAAGTTTAGCTAAGGATCATGATAGCCAGAGGAAATGGGAGGTCGGGGTGGAGGTGGAAGTGGGCAAAGAGAAAATAAATGGGGATAAAAAGAGACTTTGTTTGGGGCGGTGGGCAAATGATACAGTGTGCAGATGGTGCTCTGCTGAATTGTACACTTGACACCTGTGTGGTTTTATAAACCAATGTCATCCTAGTAAATTCAATAAACATAATTAACTAAATTAAATAACAAGTCACATGTTTAGAGAGCCATCTTTGATGCCTCAGGCTAGATCACTTCTCCTCACATGATTCCCAGTATTTCTCCCTGAGAGAAATAATTAGTATGTCACTTGTCATGTTGATAAGCATCTTAGAGTAGTTTGTTAATATCCCAGATTCTAAAGCCAGACTGCCTAGTATTAAATCTCAGCTCTAAATTTATTAGCTCTGAAGCCTCTGACAGATTGCTAACCTTTCTGGTGCCCAGGTTCTCATTTTTAAAATGAACATAAGAATAGTAACCTACTACTCAGGCTTGCTGTGAAGCTTAAATAATTGAATACGTCTATAAAGCACTTATAACAGCACTTGCACATAGTAAAATTTACCTTTTATTAGTAATATTTAATAAACAATTAAATTTAATAAATAATTGAATATTCATCCATCCCACTAATTCAAAAAATTATTCATGAGGCAACTACTATATACCATATATCTCCCATTAAAATATGAGCTTTTAAATGCAAATTAACACAAATTGAATAGCTTGCAAAAAACATCATGTATTAGCTCATAGGTCATAATTAACTGATATCTATGCTCACAGCATCACAAGACCAACATCGGATAGACTGGGTTCTTACCTGGAGTGTAATGAAATTTCATTTACGTGCATTGTGGTAGGCAGAATCTCTAACTTCGCCCTACATCCCCTTTACACCTCCCAAACACTCAATGCCTTAATCCCCGGAGCCTGGAAATATGGTGAGATGTTACTCCCATGATATGTTATAGTATAAGGCACAGTTGACTTTAAAATAGGGAGATTATCTGGGTAGGATCACTGTAATCACATGAGGCCTTAAAAGCAGAGAGCTTTCACTGACTGGTGGTTGAAGAAGTCAGATATATGTAAAGTATGAAAGGGATTTGATATGTTATTACTGACTTAATGAATAAATTGCCCTAAGGAGCATACATAGACCTGGCTGTCAGCCAGCAAGGAAAAGACCTCAGTCTGACAACCACGAGGAACCGAATTCTGCCAATAATACTGAGGAATGATGAGCTTGGAAGTTGATTCTTTCCGTGTCCAGAAAAGAACCCAGTCTAGCCACCATAACTGCTTCTCATGTTGACTAAGAGCTCATGTTGATTGAAAATAAGTGTATTATTACTGAATAATAAATACATGATTTCTCTTTCTTAGTGGGAAAATTTTTTCTAAAAATAGAATTTATGGAAGAATACTTTATAAAAAATTATTTTTGACTGAAAGTTGGGAGTAACTTTTAAAACAGTACTCACTAGGTAAACAGTGACAGTGAACTCAATTCATTTATTCATCAAACAACTACTTTAAAAGCACTATTTTGGGCATTGTGATAAAAATTTGGGGAAAACAGGAGTGAATATATTGAGTTCCTATTCTCTCAAAACTTACATGGCAATGAGATGACCGAAGGGATGGTGGTTAAGAATGTAGAGACTGTAGCCTGAGTACATGTCTTTAAACATGTGCCCCAACTCTCACTGGCTCTATAATCTTGGGTAAGTTATTTAATACAGTCTCAGTTTTCTAAAATGTAAGTGTAATTAAAATACTATATATTGCCTGACCAGGCGATGCCACAATGGATAGAGTGTCGAACTGAGAGGCGGAGGACCCAGGTTCAAAACCCCGAGGTCGCCAGCTTGAGTGCCTGCTCATCTGGTTTGAGCAAGGCTCACCAGCTCAAGCCCAAGGTCGCTGGCTTGATCAAGGGGGCACTCAGTCTGATGTAGCCCCCCAGTCAAGGCACATATGAGAAAGCAATCAATGAACAACTAAGGTGCCACAACAAAGAATTGATGCTTCTCATCGCTCTCTCCCTTCTAATCTGTCTGTCCCTCTCTCTGTCTCTGTAACAAAAATAATATAAAATAAAATAGTATGTATTAATAAGAGTAGTATGAGGATTTAATTAGTTATCTAGTATTTGTTAATGTAAACCCTTAGAACTTCATCTTCAAAGGGTTTCTCAACCTTTTCACTGTTAACACATGGGTCAGATAATTCTCTGTAGTGGGGCTGTCTTGTGTTTTGTAAGATGTTTATACCATTCCTGGTCTCAACCCTCTAGTAGAGGGGTAACCTTTTTATACCTACCGCCCACTTTGGTATCTCTGTTAGTAGTAAAATTTTCTAACTGCCCACAGGTTCCACAGTAATGTGATTTATAAAGTAGGGAAGTAACTTTACTTTATAAAATTTATAAAGCAGAGTTACAGGAAGTTAAAACATATAATAATAATTACTTACCAAGTACTTTATGTCAGATTTTCACTAAGTTTAGCAGAATAAATCTTTATAAAACAACTTACAGCTAGTGCTCGACTTACAACCATGATTGGTTCCAATAGACCGGTCGTAACACGATTCAGTCATAAGTTGAGTAGGCTATATGTATAGTACTGTGAAATGATGTTATAAAAATCTTTAAGTCATATTTTATCATAATTTTCTTTCATTATTGTTATATATCACAATTTTCTTTGTTCATTTTATGCCATTTGTATCATCTCTACACCATTTTGTTTCTTATTTTTACATTTGTCAGGTTTAAGTAAAACACTGCATTACCAGTACAACTGGTTTAATATTTGCCAAGACGATTTCCTCTTGGTAGACATCTTGGGAGGGGTTTGATGAAAAATATCCAAGACACAAAACACAAATTGCTGTACCGAGTCTGGGATAACAGTTGAAATGGTGCACGCGGAGATGGTAGTACTGGGAAGCTGGTCTTCACTGTCTTACGCCCAGCTGGGCAACACTTGTGCTGCCAGATGCAGAGCAGTCGTGGCCAGAGATTGTGGTTGTAAAGTCGAATGGTTGTAAATTGCATAGGTCATAAGTCGATCAATACCTGTACTATAGTTAAATCTATCTTTTTATTTATACTTTGGTTGCTCCGCTACCGCCCACCATGAAAGCTGGAACACCCACTAGTGGGCAGTAGGGACCGGGTTGACTACCACTGCGCTAGTACAACCCTTCCCACTCTTCCTCACCACTTATACCTGCCAAAAATGTCTCTGGACATGGCCAAGTGTCTCCGGGTGCAGAATCACACTGCTCACTGAACACCACTGGCACAGTACTTAGTAAATGTTCAACACGTATTAGTTGTTACTATATCTAATTATTAACTAATTTTGGAGGTAAAAAGGGGGAAATATCTCATAGGAGGTAACTCTTGCACAGTCAGTGATTACCAAACCCCATGTGTAAAAAGCAGCAGCACAATGTTTTGCAAATGTTACCTCAGTCAACATGAATCTCTCTCTGTCTTTCCCAATCCTTAAAATTGACTTAAACCCCAAGTGCAGTCCTTTATTGCTAAGGATTTCATTTTTAATTTTATTTGTATATATTCCTTTCTAGCTATTTGCAAACTCTTTAAACTTCAGTTATTATCTTACTGAAGGTCCTTTACCTGGAGGAATGGTTTCTTATACTGAATAACCTAGGAATTAAATAAACTCAAACTGAAGGTAATATTCTTAGGTAAGAATATAGGAATATTCCTGGAGGAACTGAGAGCATTTTCAACAGAAAGCCTTTTTGTATGTTTGTTTCCCTTAATTTTTATTAAAAATCTTCCTAAAATGTGCCGAAGTTTTTGCTTTGCTTTGCTTTGCTTTACTAACTAAAAGCTGATGGTAATAATGGAAGATGTCTTTAATGATCAAAGATCATTCTAGAACAAAAAGCACCACTGTTCTTGGCACTGAGCCTTTTTATCCATGACTGTAGATGTGTAAGATTGGGCAGAGCACGGAACATGACCTGAATGAAGCTTCTCCATTAAAAATCATCAGTATTGGTGTGTTGTCTTGCCACTGGCTTCATCCTCAAGTGCTAAAAACAACAACAACAAAAAAAAACCCTGCTATTGAAAATTTTAGATTAGTTGTGCCCATTTGGCATTACAATGAAATATTATGTTTTCTAAATTGTATCTCAGGGGCAGCAAATGCAAGTAAATATTAAACACCGGCAAAACATAAAGGAAATTAAGAAAGTGATAATGTGTGGGAGAATTATAATTTCCCAGCCCCTTGAAGTCAGACAGGCTTTCTGTTGAAAATGCTCTCAGTTCCTCCAGGAATATTCCTATATTCTTACCTAAGAATATTACCTTCAGTTTGAGTTTATTTAATTCCTAGGTTATTCAGTATAAGAAACCATTCCTCCAGGTAATGTTCAATTCTTTGCCGATGGCCGCTCAGTGGTTGACAGCATAGGCAAGAGGCGCTTCAAGGTCCTCCATCAGGGCCAGCGGGATGGTTACAACACAGCCGACATTGAATACATTGGTATATCGGAATATACCTTGGTTAACCTTGGTATATCGGAATAATACTCTACATTATTATTGTAAGTTATTTATTTTTTCTCTGCAGACCAGAGAAAAAATAAACCTTTCTGTATAAACCAGGCCCAGGAGTAGACACTTGTAAATAGAGAAATAAAAGCATATCTGTTTATAAGAGAAGAGACCAAACAGTGTAGTGGGATGAAATACCTACTAAGTAGAGAATTAGATTACCTGCAAATTTCCTTTCAGCTATATTCCCAGCCCTTAATCCTAAAATTGGCTGGTTCTCCATGACAGAACAGAGAAGATAGAGCATTAGGTGAGGCGGTGAGATAAAAAAAAACCTTGGAGGCTGAGCACTTCCATGAACCTAATTATCAACGTGGCTGTCTTTTGTTTTGCAGTCACAGTCCATGGCAGGAACATGAGTGCACCGAGGGGCAGCACTGCGGTGGGGACGTCCTCACAGGTTGTCAGGAAGCGGGGGGGGGGGGGGGGATATGCCCCGGCCGGCCAATACTTCTCCAGCTCCATGACAAGATTCCCAGCAATCTTGGCTGCTGACTTCACCACCCAGCACTGCTCTCCCGGGTAATCAAACACGACGGGATCGCAGGGCACGGGAGGCCTGGGGAAGGGACATCACAGGAACACAAAGACCACTTTAGTATCTGGCTGTGGCCAGCGCTTGGTTTTCCAAGGAGTCTGATATATGGAAATGAAGCAATTGAAAGCAGCGTGATTTGAGTCCGATGGCTGTCCTCTTCTCTCCTAACAGGAGTAGGCAGCGTTTTATGGGCCTCATAAAAGGCTTTATGAGGCTTTGATGGGAAGTGGGCAGCCCCCGCTGCCTACAGTGACCTGATGAAAAACAGCTCTTCCCTGCACCTCCAGGAAGGGTTTACAGCTGTGGTTGCTTACTCAAAGCCCCGGCGGAACGGGACCAGGGAAGCCACAGAGATGGGCCTCAGAGATGAAGGGGGAGGGAAGAGCTTGGCTCTCCCGGGTCGGGAGCAGGAAAAGCATCAGCTGGGCCGAGATCCTGGAGAGGCAGGGAAGAGGCATCTCCGGACACAGAGAGGCCGCTCCGCCACCTTTACCGAGTGTTCCCCCTCTCCCTCGCATGGCACCTCCAGCTCATTGACCAAGAGAAGGGGTCTGATTTCATGTTCTACACAACGACTTTCTTCTACACCTGTGACTTTAGGAATTGCGTTTAAGCTCTCTGATCTCCTGTGTCCTATTCTTGCTTTAAAACGACCCCATGAGATTATTTAAACAGAGTTCTTAAGACATTGCCTAGCACACAATGCCACTTAGAAATAAATCAGTGGCCATTCACTACAAGATCTAGGCTTACGGCTCAGTTGTACAATCGTAGCCAGGTCAATTAACCTGACATTTAATTTTCCTCAGTGACACCACAGAAGGATGGGAAGGGAAGGGAGAAATAAATGAAGATATTGTATGTGAGCATGGTTTGTACATTTTAAGGTACAATGCAAAGTTTAAAGAGATCATGCAAAATTTAAAAAGTTCATTATTGAATAAAAATATGCAAACAATTTTTCAGTGTGTGCCATGTCTGTGAGTCTCCTCTAAACACTTCACATGTATTAATGCATGAAGCTCACTACATGGCTATGAGCCACTGACTTCTTAATCTCCATTCTGTAGAATGAAGGAAACAGGCAGAGTTAAAGAACTTGTCTAAGGCAGAACAAATAAACAAAACTCAGGTGATCTGACTCTTCTAGTTTTAATATATAAATTTTCTATAATCTTTAAAATTTTTTCTCTTCTTTTTTTCTTTTTTTAATTAAGTGAAAGGCATGGAGGCAAAAATAGACTCCCACATGCACCCCGACTGGGATCCACCCTGCAAGGCCCCTACCAGTGGATGTTCTGCCTGTCTGAGCTGCTGCTCCCATTGCTCAACAACCAAACTATTTTAGTGGCTGAGGTAAAGCCATGGAGCCATCCTCAGCACCCGGGGCCAACTTGCTTCAACCTAGCCATGGTTGCAGGAGAGGAAGATACAGAAAGAGTTGGGGGAGGAGGAGAGAAGCAGATGGTCACTTCTGTGTGCTCTTACTGGGAATTGAACATGGGACTTCTATATGCCAGGTCAATGCTCTAGCACTAAGCTAACTAGACAGAGCCAAAAATTTCAATTTTAGATACAGATTTTCAAATTGTCAGACACACAGATGTGTTTCACTCTTAATGAACTTGATGGCTGGTTCTATGTATGTAGTCGGTGTAACTCTAGCTAATTCCACAGAGAGAAAGCATGTGCTCTGTCCAGATTTATATATCTTTCACTTATTCATTCCACAAATATTAACTGAGTACTTACAATGTGGTAGGCACCATGGTAGACGTGTCTGGAAGAACACTGGCAAATTTCTCAAAATATTCTCAAGATTTCTCCATCTACTACTTAATGGGCCAATTGGATCACCACTTCACACACCTGGCCTTCTTCACCCTGCTCCCTCTACAATCATTCTAATTGCCTATATTCTCAACTGGCTCGTTCTAGTCACTTTCTCCAATGTTTGTGTGTGTGTGTGTCTCCTTGTCATACCAACTCCATTTGAAGTCTTTCTTTACCATCTTTTATTTAAAATTTCCTACTCTTGGCTTGTATAACAATCCTTTTCTCCTCTGGAGTGTAGTTTTCACTGCCTTATTTCTCTCCTCAAGCCATGATGCATAGAAGAGTCAATGCCCCCCCACACACACACACACACCTCATACTCAAACTCTATGCCCTGGAATTCAGAGCCTTCAAGACCAAGTTCAATAGTATTCTCTGGCTTTACCTCTCACTGCCTCCTTTATTCGTGAAATTCCCCAACAGTATTCATTCTTCGTTACACATCCTATTGTGTTTATCTAGTTCATTCTCAGAATTTACTATTTTCCTATTTAGTGTTTGAGTCAAGGCACCTTCCTCACTTAGGCTGAGCCCCAGCTAAAAATAACATTTCCTTACCCATATCCATACCATGCTCCTCTCAGGACACTTACTGTATTTTACCCTGAACTACAGCCCCTTCTATGGTTGTCTTTTAGCTGCAGAAAAGCTGTAAACATTTTCAAGAACTGGACTAAGCTCTTGTCATTACATTCACTCTCAAGGTGGCAGAGATTTGTACTCGTGGTAGTTATTCAATAAGTGTTATCAGGTGAGTGGTTGGGTGGATGAATGGGTGGTCGCATGCTCATATAACTAATAAGCTAATCTTTCTAGTAAGGTATATGTTTTATGGCATAGGGAACAAGATGATTAAAATATTGGCATTTGTTATCTGCTGCAAACATTTTTGTTTTAGAAAATATTCTTAATGTCTACCAGTAATAAAGTTACAAAATAAAACTTTAAAAAACAACAGTGATCGTTGCTGGCCGCGCTAGATTGGAACTCTGGGATTCTGCATACATCGGCTGAAAAGTCTCCAGTGCCTCTATTTACATCCTGAAAGGCTTTTCTGCCTCGCTTTCCTTCTAGAACTCTGAAGTGAAGTTGAGCAGGGAGCATCCAACGTGTCGCTCCGGAAAGGCCTAGGTCTATCCTGCATCCTCCCATGGGTAGTCTGGAGCCTATATGTGGCGTTTCTTCAAACAAGGAAATGTTAACAAGGAAATTCTGCTACCTACCATTCCCAGAGCCATTTGCCATGGTGTCCGGGAATAAAGCAGGGTTTATACTTACCAGTGGGATTTTTTAGAGAAAATTCTTTAAAGGATATTTATGAAAGAAGAAAATGCCAGCTATCAAACAGTCCTTGCCAAATCTAAATTTCTAAAATTGTGCATGAGATCTTGAATTATACTGAGTAGTGGTTCCCAGGAAATATGCAAAACACACACACACACACATTTCCACCCACACACACACACACACATATATGTGCATGTACACAGATTTGAGTATATACTGTGAAATATGCAAGAAATGAAAGCTTTAAAAGAGCAAAAAGAATGAAAAAAAGATGACGAGTTGTGCTAGAAGTGGAGCTAACAGCACTCAGTTGGTGTAAAGCGTTCTTCCTTTGATGTGCTGAAAGCAAAGGAAGGGGACCCCCTTTGGAAGACATTTATCATTGCTCTGCTGCTGCAGCCACTGTCCTGCGCTTGTCCACCGGGAGTACAGAGCTAACGTGGGAGGGATTCATAATAAAGACATTTTCTATCCTGTCTATAATCTTATCAGATTCATCTAGCCCCTACATTTGTCCTAAATAAAACAAAATAACATGATAAGAAACAAAAGCAACCTTTTTCCAATTTTTCATAAAGGCATTTACTAGGAAAGTGGACTCGCATGTGACTTAATAAGAGCCTTTGAGTCACCTGCACTCACTCGTTTGTCAAGTCCGTGTGACGAGAGAACGAGAAACGAGTGGGAGAGGTGTTTCACGAGTTACCAAGATTCAAGCACAGGTACAACCTTCACAAAGAAATAGAAGAACTGTCACAACTCTGATAAAAAATAAGTTATGGACATTATAAGTAAGAATGTATTCAACTAAATATTCCAGTGGTGGGGGGGGGCTTGATTAATTTGTACTCAGAGGCATTGTTGAAGGGACGGATCTGTGACTTGAATGTCCATCATATGCAAGACATCTTGCAAGTGTCACCCCCTGGCTCCCTCACAATAACTCTGTAAGGCAAAACCTCTCCTCCTTTTTAACAGATGGAGCCACAGAAGATTGAGTTCTAAGTAGTCAGCCCAAGGCCATCCAGTTGACAACTGGTGGGCACAATAGGAGCCCAGGATGCCTGCTCCAAAGACCGGGTTCTGGGCTTGGTAACATTACCCCTCACTTCATCCATTGCTCTACATTTCAATTGGAAAGTTACCTAATTCATTTGCCCCTTATAACAAGTAAGAGATAACATGGGTGAGGAATCATAGCTTTAATTTCATAGATAGGCAAACTGAGCCTCAGAGACTGTAAACTATTTTTTTCAAACTCATTTGTTAAGTGTAGTTCCTAAGACAAAATACAGGATGTACCAAAAGTAGGCTTGCAGTTGTGAGTACACAAAACATAGGTTTTTTTCTGGTATTATGAGGCTTTATTAATCGTTGTGTTATTTTCCATACAAAGAGCTGTCAACCTACTTTTATCCCACCCTGTGTTCAGCTTCTGATGTTAAAGCTAGTTCTTGCCTTAGAGTATATATGCATTCTGCCAAACCTCAATATCAAGACAAAGCACTAAACATGTTTCAATTCCTTAACACATGGCTCCATTTTGAAATAACAGAATAGAATTCTACTCACACACACACACACATACACACACTACACTATAGTTACTTTAATATATTTATGTCTCAAAATGTGTAATTTTTCATTAACAGAAATTCCCAAACTGTTATAACTGTAAGAAAGCTGAATACAAAATATCAGACACTCCTCCAGCCAAAGAAAATTGCTTAAACACTTAAACACACACACACACACACACACATACACAAACACACAGCTAATCGCTATACTCTGTAATGGCAATAGAAGCATGAGCTTGTCTTTGCTTGATTGGACTAAAACAGCAATTTAATGGGGTACCCTTCATTTGACATTTAACTAACTACAATTTCACGGAATCATGTTTCATTATCAAATGAGGATCCAATCTTAGCAGTGATTACAGCACTAGTTATTATAAAAATGTTTCTTATTTTATTCTCTCAATCATTAGCCTCCAACCCTTATTCTAGGATTTGTTTTTGCTGCTTCTGATTTGAAGGAGTGAAAAGGGCACAGGAAACTTCCCAAAAGGCCTGGTCCTGAGAAACAGGATTGCTTTACAATTCCAAGAGCAGCCACTTATATTAGCACATGTTTTGCTCATAACCACCATTTGAAGATTGCTATTACTTTTCTGTAAAGGAAAGAAGAAATTGAAGTCAGATGTATCCAGTGACTGTGCCAAGGTTGCATAGCTAGTACGTGGCCAAAATGAGAGTTAGAAGTCGAATCTACTCATGTCCTGTCCACCGTATTGCCGCTTTATACCAGAACTTAATCTGACTTATCTAAAACCTAGAAAATGCTAAGCAAAGTTTCTTCCATAGTAGGCCAGTGGTCCAAGAGGTTTCTTTAGTAAGTCAGTCCAGTGGTTCCTAGTCTTAAAATCCATTCCGCTTTTTATCTCAACTCATCAGAGGTGGCAGCAACTGCAGAGAAATTTCACTGAAGGAACATGATTTTGATTTTGTTCTGTTCTGGAACGGAGAGCATACTTAAGGTCCTAGAGATAAAAAGATGATTAAGACACAATCTGTGCCTCCAAATAACTGAATACAATGCAAAAGAAAACGAAGTGTGGTAATTGCTGGGGCGGAAGGATGTGCACGGTCGACATGGAAACCAAGGGAAGAAAGAATACTCTGGGCCCTGGCCGGTTGGCTCAGCGCTAGAGCTTCGGCCTGGCCTGCAGGAGTGTTGGGTTCGATTCCCGGCCAGGGCACACAGGAGAAGCGCCCATCTGCTTCTCCACCCCTCCCCCTCTCCTTCCTCTCTGTCTCTCTCTTCCCCTCCCGCAGCCGAGGCTCCATTGGAGCAAAGATGGCCCGGGCGCTGGGGATGGCTCTGTGGCCTCTGCCTCAGGTGCTAGAATGGCTCTGGTTGCAACAGAGCGATGCCCCAGAGGGGCAGAACATCACCCCCTGGTGGGCATGCCGGGTGGATCCCGGTTGGGTGCATGCAGGAGTCTGTCTGACTGCCTCCCCGTTTCCAGATTCGGAAAAACGAAAAAAAAAAAAAAAGAATACTCCGTACATTTTGCCGCTGGGCACCGGAAAGGGCGGGATTCACAGAGGAGGTAAGACTTCAGTTGGAATTTTTAAAAGGTTCGTATTTCTTAAAACAGAAGGGAGGAGAAAAGAAGCAGCAAGTGGATGGAGAACCAGCACAACTGAAGGCTTGTGTGGGACACGGGGAAACTACAAAGCGTTTCCCATGACACTGGATTTCCTGTACGTGAGTGTGTGGGGGGAGGGAGGGAGAGGGAGAGGGAGAGTGTGTTGTGTAGGGCCGGCGATGGAAACCCGGCCACCACTAGCCTGTAGAGCACCTTGATGCGACTTAGGAAAGGATTTCTCCGTCCCTCTCCTCTAAACCAGATGCCTAACGTGATGGCCTGGAAACAGAGAATGCAAACGAGACAACAGGGGAGACGAGGGTCAGAGCGAGGACATGGTAGAGCGATGAGGGATCGGAATGCTCCGCCTTCTCCCTCGCTACGTGAAGCCATTAAAGAATTTCCCAAAGGAGCCACACTGGAAGCAGGGAGAAGGCAGGAGATCATAGCAAGCGCAGCGAGGTCCACCTCTGTACAGAGCAAGTGCAGGGCGGACTTTTTGGAGACCTTTCACAATCCAGATTGAAGTCACTGCCAGCCATGAAATTATGTCCCATGCCAGGTCAAAGACTGAGATAATGGGGTGTGTTTAGAACATCCTGGAAGGGGCCTGGAATGCCCAAAACCAAAAGTCTGGACATTTGGATAAGGATTCCGTTTGGACACTGATCTGAGTGGGACCTCCACCCCTGGTGTCTGTAAGCACTCAGAGCTCTAACTAACACTCAGGCTTGGCTGAACCATAGGCTCACTCTTGGAACCCTGCTAACTTCCACTTCACAGGACACAGGACGCCACTGCAGCAGCCTGGCTTGAGACTGACATCCATTTGTCAGACACAGGAGTGGAACCTCTGAAAATAAAGGTTGAAGCTTTATTCAATTACCAGTCTCTGCCACTCTAGCGAACCCTGTTGTTGGATTAATTATTTTATTTACTGTCAGACTGAGATGATAACATCTGATAGTTAAGGGGCCATGTTGAACTAGACCTCGTCCCCCTGTCCTTTCGTACTGAACCCAAGTCTCCACCTGAAGATGCCACCAGTGATCAGGACTTTCCACGTGACACTCGCTCTGCTTACTTCTAGCTCCTAAACTCCCCCTCTCTGTGTGTAACCAGCATGTGACTCTGTTGGTTTTGGGGAGGTTGCCCCTAATAAACATGACATGTGGAAAGACACAAACATGATGGAATGACTCTTTTTGGGGACACTCCCTTGCTCATGACAACCTCACACCATACAACTTTCTTTTCTGTGTTCCCTAGAGAAACAAGAGAAAAACAAAATTGTGTATTAAAAACAATTTATGCTCTTTTGTATTTTTAAAACTCTCTTATCCAGTGAAGTAAAAATAAATCGGATTTGTTTTCCTTTTCTCTTAACCTTAACTTAAGAACTAAGTTGTGAGATAGGAGTGGGGAACTTACATATCAACCTGGCATCAGATTTGAACCCGTGCGTTGAATCCATGAGTTGACATGAGAGCCTTCTCCTGTCTCCCAAAGACATCCCCCACCCTGCCTACCAGGTCTCTGGATAGCCTGTGATAATGTCTACAAAAGTGTATAATTCTTTGAGGTATCTTGTAACACCTATTTACTCAATAAATATTTATTAAGTACCTAGTACATTATACCAGGCAGTGTTCTAAGTTCCAGAAATACACAGCAACAAGCAAAAAAGGCAGAAATCCCCACTTGATTTTGTTTATATTCTACTTACTGTTGATATCTGTGCCTGAAGCTTCTAGTTTTCTGCCTTGTAACCTCCTTATCCCAACCTCAGGCCTTCACTCTTGGGGGAGGTCACTAAACCCATTAGACACTTCTTCAGTTGTGTGTAAACTACCTCCTATGCATCAATATACACTGATGTTTTGCCAAATACAAGGTAGGAACTTCCCAATCTGTGCCCTAATGGGTGAAGAATGATGCTTCTTGGAAGGGGATAAGTGGAAAATAGTACATGGACATCCCATCTCGTGCCCTCCAATTCCCCTTCCCCTCTCTGACACCCAATGCAGAAGAGAGTTTTCTATGCCCCCTTTATTCTCTTCTGTGCCTGTTTGTCATATCCCTCCTATGTCTGGCTTCAAACTCGTGATCTAGACATAACAGTAAAATAGTATAGCTATTTGAAGGGAAAATATATCAAGAAGTATGATTAAAGTAGTCTTTATTAATCAATAATCCATCTTTAATTCATCAAAGCCAGTCTCACACAGGAGTCATGCATGAGGGGGACTTTAGGACACACACTCATATGGACTTGAACATGGTAGGTAATGCAGTTATAATACCAAAGATCACGGCTTAGTATCTCTCTGTGGAACCAGAGAGATGGTGGCATTATTTACCATTACAGAGGACAAAAGGGAAACTGTTAAGACACTAGGCTCAGTTTTGCATCTGGCCTTGATGTATCTGTAAAATATGTCCTTGAAGACGTCCATTTGTGTTTCAGAAATTGGACTGAGAATCATTTGTGCAAATGCTTAACAAAGAAAGTGGTATTTGAAGCCATGGAAAGATTATCTCATCACACTCACCTCCCCCACTGCCATCAACTCATTTTACAAGTTTGAAATCTGAGGCATGAAGATGTTTCCTGAGCAAAATATAGAGGGTCAAATGTCTATTTTTTGACAAAGGCCACCTAAAGCTTTCTTCATTCCCAGCCAAACAGTGAGATCCGCCATGAGTTAGAATGACAATTTTTCAGAGGGAAAGAGATGAAAAAGAAAACACAATCTATGCATGTCAACCAAAATGTTCGGCTGAGAGATATTACTCACGTGAAAGAATTTTAAACTATCCATAGACAAACTGCTCTGCATGCTTTCTGAAATACCAGCCACATTTACTTGTCATAGAAGCAAATTTATTAAAACATAGGAGACCCCCCAGGGCCAGACATCGTTTGCATAGACTATGTGTGAGGGATGAAAAGCACACTTTAGGTGTCCCTACAGGAGAGTGTAGAAAGTGTGATCTGCTGCAGACAGGAATAACTCTCTAGAACAAATTCCTTAGAGGCTATACTTGTGTTCTCTAACATAAACAGAAATGACTACTCATGGGGAGAACAGCATATTCCAGTGTGTGTATGTGTGTGTGGGGGGATGGCAGCTTACCCCTCCACTGGTTCTCAAACATCTAAGCAGTCAGTTCTTCTGGAAAAACAGTCTCTCAAGTCAACCCCATGTCTTCTCCTTCATATTGATGGATCAAAGGACAATTGAGAGCACTGGGTCCCTCCTGACGAATCAGAACAAGCATTTTTGTAGAATCATAGACTGGGGCTCATTTTCTATCAGCTTAACAAAATTATTCTTTTTCATGGAGTTATGCCAAGGTGTCTAATAGGAAAGTTGGTTCTCAATTTTAAGAACTTGCAAATTAAGAGCAGTATAAATTTCCATCAGTGTCTCATGGGGGAGCAATGGGCCGGGGTGCTTCTTCCCTCTTATGTGACCATAGCTGCTCATTCTTTATGGTCCAGCCGAACATCTCAGGACCCCATGCTCTCAGTGTGAGACCCAAATATTTAAATGATAAAACACAAGTAGCTATGGAAAAAAAAGTTATTGAATCATAGATGATTATGCATTAAATTATCTCCAGAGTTTTGAAATGTGATCTACCATTCTGTGAAGCATGACAACTTTTTTTCTCCAGGGTAGAAACACCAAAAAAGAAAAAGGCATTGCAAATATTCTCTCAAATACCATTGCCCACATAAACCTGCAAGGGACTCTGTTTATCATTTATTCATTCATTCATGTAATAACCAGAGCTGGGTTCAAGTCCCAGGTCTATTACTGGTCACATATTGCGCTCTAGATACTCAGTCAGCTAGGCTGTGCAGGAAAATCCCTTTAAAAAGCTTAAAACAATGACTTCAAGGAGCTTACAGTCCAGTGTGGAGCTACACATGCAATTAGTAATTGCCATATTAGTTACTGGACGATGATGACAATGATGAAGATGATGATGATGATGATCATGGCAGTCATGTACACAGGGGTGCCCACAGGAAGGAGAAGACAGGTCAGAGAAGGCAGTCCATCAGAGCAGAAACTTGAAAGGTCTTGGTGGAGGAGCAGGAGACTTAGTCTAGCAGTTACAGAAGAGACGGGGCACCACATGGGGGAAAGCCCTGGCGAGGCCGGCTTTGTGACAAAATCTTAAGTCAAGCACAACCTGTGGTGTGCTGTGCTTCACCACATGCCCCCAACTGCATGCTGACCTCTGAAGAGGTCCGCCCTGCTTCTCCCAAGCCTCTTCTGTGACCTTCAACCCGAGACTGTTCTGTATGTGAGACCCTGTGCCCAGCCTTCCCCGTCCCTAGCTTGAATTTTAACACTGCTTCCCCTAAAAAAGGGAATGGTATAGATCAGTGGTCCCCAACCCCCGGGCTGCAGACCGGTAGCAGTCCGTGGGCCATTTGGCACTGGTCCACAGAGAAAGAATAAATAACTTACATTATTTCCATTTTATTTATATTTAAGTCTGAACTATGTTTTATTTTTTTTTAAATGACCAGATTCCCTCTGTTACATCTGTCTAAGACTCACTCTTGACGCTTGTCTCGGTCACGTGATACATTTATCCATCCCACCCTAAAGGTCAATCCGTGAAAATATTTTCTGACATTAAACTGGTCCGTGGCCCAAAAAAGGTTGAGGACCACTGGTATAGATAATACCAAGATGCTCATCTGCACAGTAAAGCATTAACTCTTTGGGTCATTGGAAAATTGATTAGTCAATACCATGTGGCCCTAAGTAAAGATTGAAATCATTTTTTTTCAACAAGAATATCCCAAGGTAAATTTTTAGCAAATTTGATATTATACATTTTTATAAATATATTTAAAATACTCACATACTTGTAATAATTAAAGTATATGTTATGCACTCCTATATAGAATAATGTTTTATGTAAATAATGTTTCAGTTTAAAATACTGTTTTTTCTAATTCATACAACAGAATCTATTTTCATCTAATTGTTTACATATATAAGGTCTACCAGAAAGTTCTGTCCGTTTTTGGAATAAAACAAAATACAAATTTTTCTTACCATCAATAAACTTTATTAAATAATATAATTGTCATTATTATTAATGATTTCTTGCCAGCATGAGGGCAATTTGTATATCCCATTTTTGAAAAATGTTTTATCTTTTGATGTGAAAAATTGAACCAGTGCTTGTTTGATATCTTCTTCATTTTTGAATTTTTTGCCCTTCAAAAAATTTTGTAAGGACAAAAACAAGTGATAGTCAGAGGGTGCTAAGTCCAGAGAATATGGTGGATGCGACAGACATGCTTCTGTAGCATTTCTTCCTTGTTGAAATTCGTAAAAATTACAGTGGCGTAAATGAACTTTATCAGTAGCCATGGCTATACTATCGCTTCACACATAAGAGTAACGTGAATCAACTTTGTTTTAGTTAATTTGCTACGTCAGTATGTATACATTAAGTGATAAAAATAGAGAGGCACACATGCACCAAATAAACGTGCTTACGTGTCAAAACTTGTTATGATAGAAACGAACAGAACTTTCCTGTAGACCTTATATATCCGACATCAGTGCCTTCCTCATTGCTGAAGACAAGTTTCAAGTCTGCTAACACCGATTACTGAGGGCATCATCCTCGTTTACTGGAAACACAGCACTTTCTATGCTATAATATCCTGTGCAGTACTGTCTCTGGGATTTTATCCCAGGAGGCAAGTACACATTGGCCTTCTCTGAATGTATTATTAAAAATATCCAAAGGTTTAGTCCAGCTGGGTAGATGTAAATCACACTAAAGAACTAGAGAATGAAAATATTAAATTTAGAGGAAAAAAAAGGAAAGAAGAGAAGAAGGGAGACCACAGAAATATAGCTACATCTAAAATGTCGTTAATATAATTATAAAATCATTACAAATATGAAGTGACACAAGAAATATAGCTACATCTAAAATGTTGTTAATATAATTATAAAATCATTACAAATATGAAGTGACACAGGAAATATAGCTACATCTAAAATGTTATTAATATAATTATAAAATCATTACAAATATAAAGTTAAACATGAAAGTGATACTACAATGTATAATTTAATACTTAATGAGACTGAATTGAAAATCCTAAATTAATTGTTCATTATAAAGAGGAAGTAGGGTGAGGGATTATGAAGAAGTAATATCATCTTAAAGTATGCATACTACTCAGTAGATGATCAGATTTCCTTTGGTTCTTTGTCATGTTTTCACTCATAAACAAACATGCATATTTAAGAAAGAATACCTTTTTTAAAAAAAACCAGACAGTAATCTTGCGCTACCTCATTTTCCTCTCCCCGGAGCCATTGCTCCCAATTCTTTGAGCTGAATCTTCTCATCCATCTTTTCCTGACATCGTGCTGTTACTACTATTACTTGTTTCCTCAGTATTAGGTTTCATCTATTGCTTTTTCAAAGGGAGATGAAGACTGAACTCAATTTATTTTGCTGGCCACAAACACACACACTCATTCTCACACACATTCACATATTTTGTTATTACCCTCTACTCTCCAACATGGTGAAGTATGTTTACATTATTGTATTCATAACATGCTCACTGTTCACATGTTATAACAGACTGGGTAGCAAGGATTAGTTGTCTTTCCTACAAATTCTTAATTTCCAGAAAGCTCTTCTAGAAGGACTAGTTCTAATTGAAACAGACTGTAATCTACATGGGTGTGCAGTTCCCATCACAGCCTCTGGGGGTGCTGCCTGTGTGAAAACGTGGAAAAGGAGTGTGATAGGCTGGACTAGAGCCGCTGGGACAGCAGTTGATGTCAGAGCACAGCAGGCACTCATCTCCTTCCTCCATGAGGCAGTCTAAACTCCCCTTGCCCCCAGCTATCAGCTTGGCACATTGTGTGGCTCCCCTGAGGCTGTGATCCAAACCTTAGTACGTAGAGAGTCATGTCCTCCTCATTTGGGGGTTGGAGCACATATCCACTCCCAGTGACAATGGAGAAGGGGTTCGCCAGAAAGCACCCAAATGGATCAGCTGAGTTCCTCATTCACTCCTCCCGGCCACCACCATGCCTTTTCCTCCTGAGGAGGGTGGTTCGCACCTGCCAGGGTGGTAACGCCTCTTTCTGCTGGCTGTCCTCTGGCCACAAAGGATTTTAAGTGACTTGGTGGCAGTGGCCAATCATAATTCAACGGGTCCCTTGCTTTGTCTGTTGGTCTCTTTGGGGACCAGAAATGCTAACCCAGCAGAGCTCAGAGTAGAGGAGACAGTAAGAACAAAGCCCTCCAGTGGGTCATTGCAGTGATGGCATTTGGGGCCCCTCCTGCTACTGTGGTTCTTGTACCCACGTTCCTATCCTTGTGTGGACACAGTGTCATATACAGAGCTCTGATGTAATAGATAACACTGCACCCTAAAGAATAGTATCCCGTCTTCTTTTGGAGTGTTTTTAGTGAACTACCACTTCGGATGTACATCTACAAAGCTGGTCTGGTGTTGCAGGATGCCAGCAGCTTTGGAATGAAATAGGACATGATACGGTCAGTGGACCAGTGGCCACGGCCCACTCCTGGACCTCCTCTTCTGTGAGGTTCCCTGCTGGGTGCCGTGCTGTGCGGAGTTCCCGGGCTGCAGGTCAGGCACTCTGTAAGCACCTGGTAAGTGGTAGCAGCTGAGACATGGCCCGCAGGAAAGCAGATCTGTGCCTGAAACACCTGAGTAGCTAACTGAAGATGGAAGGGGCTCTGGTGTTAATGGGCTCAATGTCCATCACCATTGCTGATAACAGGACACCCACGGCAGCAATGGCTGGAGCCGCCTTAGCAGTGGGTTGTCCGTTCTGTTGAGCCCGTGCACAGCCTCCCTCTGTACCTCCGTGTCACTACCAGCATATGCCCATCGTGCCAGTGCTGGTGGTCAAGTGTTAACTGACAGCATAATTTTGTCTATGTGAGTTTTCAGTGCCTGTTCTAAGTAGACGTCTTCCAGTAGGCTTTAACAGATGATACAGATATCTTTACACTTTGCACCTACCCTCATATGCCCATGTGTATGGTAATAATTCCATTAAAAATAAAGAGAGAGGACCTGTATTTCTCCAAAGAGGACATACAGATGGGCAACAGACATATGAAAAGATGCTCAACTTCACTAATCATCAGGGAAATACAAATTAAAACCACAATGGGATGATCACTTCACACCTGTCAGAATGCCTATTATCAGTAAATCAATAAATAAGTTCTGGTGAGGATGTGGAGAAGAAAGAACCCTCATACACTGTTGGTGGGATTAGAAATTGGTGCAGTCACTGCAGAAAACAATATGGAGATTCCTCACAAAATTAAAAGTAAAACTGCCATATGACCCAGTGAGTCTACTTCTAGGAATTCATCAGAAAACAGAACAACAACAACAAAAAAAACCCCACTAACTTAAAAAGCTATATGTGTCCATATGTTCATTGTAGCATTTCTTACCATTGCCAAGATGTAAAAGCAATCTCCATTGAGAGATGATTAGGTAAAGAAGATGTTGCATATATAATATATATAGGCAATGGAATATTACCCAGTAATGAAAAAGAAATGAAATCTTGCCATCTGCAACAACATGGATGGACCTAGAGGGTATTATGTTAAATGAAATAAGTCAGAGAATGGCAAATATCATATGATTTAATTTATATGTGACATCTAACAAAACAAATGAATAAACTAAACTAAACAAAAAACAGAATGCATGTGTAAACATCCTCGATAAAATACTAGCCCTTTGTGGCAGGCTTTGCTACTGTTCACTGAAAGTCATTTCCCCTTTCTTTTTTGGCACATGGAAGAACTTTACTTCCATGCCTTCTTAGATTTAGTACTGATCATGTGACTATCTATAGCCAATGATATGTGAACAGAAAGTAAATTAGTTCATGGATAGGAAGAGTACTTAATTCTTCACCTTTCTTTTCCCCTACATTGAAAGCATGAGCTGTATTCATTCACAACTTTAATAAAGACCTAACACTTAGAGAGTAGATGTTCAACAAATTATTATTGTTTTTAATTCTTTCCTTATATTTTAGATATTTTATATTGACTTTTTAATTAAATTTCTTGGAATGACATTGGTCAACAGGATTATATAGATTTCAAGTGTGCATGTCTATGATACAAGATCTGTATATTGCATTATGTGCCCACCACCCACAGTCAAATCATCTTCCATCATTATATATTTGACCCCCTTTACCCTTTACTACCCCTCCCCCTTCCCCTCTGGCAACCACCATACTGTTGTCTGTACCTATGTGTTTCAGTTTCATATCCCACATATGAGTAAAATCACATAGCTCTTAGCTTTTCTTGACTGACATGTTTCACTCAGCGCAATATTCTCCACATCCATTCATGTTGTCATGACAAGTGATTATTGATTGCACTCCTTATCTAACATTTTGCTTGGCACTGTGGGTCCTATGCTCTATCTTAAGTATATAATTTATAGCAAAATGTTTAACAAAAAAAATCATCTGTTGTAGGCATGTAGAAGGTAAGGGACCCTGTAGGTTAGCAGTAGGTATTTCTTGTGTTGTACAACCAGTTTAAGCCACTTCTCAATATGACTAGTGGCTACCACTTAGTGACAAATATCTCAAGCTTCTTAACTAACTACCTTTTAACCACTCATTCCTTACAACAAAGAGAGAGAAAGGCAATCAGCTTTTGTGACTGAGAATCTCCTGGAAATAAAATATTAAAAGGATGTGAGTTTTTTTAAAAACTTCTAAATAAGATCAGCCGGGGTGTGACCGGGTCAAAGCTCAGCTGCCTCTCCTTGCTCCCTGTGGTCTCAGTGTCCCCTGGTCATTGTTTGTTCTTATTTTTTACACCTTTGTTTCTATTAGATTATAAGCCTGAAGTATCTCTGATGCTCAGTGGAGCCAGGATAGGACTAGGTTCTAAATAATGTGTTTCCTCAATGAATAAAAGTGCTACCACTTGATGGGGCAAGAGTAGTATTACAAAAAGCAGGCAGGGAGGGGAAAGCAATCACAGGGAAAGTAACAATGGCTTAACTATGAATTTTAGCAGCCTAGCCTGACCAGATGGTGGTGCGGTGGATAGAGCATTGGCCTGGGATGCTGAGGACCCAGGTTTGAAACCCCGAAGTCACTGGCTTGAGTGTGGGCTCATCTGGCTTGAGTGTGGGATCACCAGCTAAAGCATGGGTTCGCCAGCTTGAGCATGGGATCAGAGACATGACCCCGTGGTTGCTGGCTTCAGCCCGAAGGTCACTGGCAAAGGGTCACTGGCACACCTGGGGTCCCAGTCAAGGCACACATATAAAAGCAAAGGTGCTACAGCCATAAGTTGATGCTTCTCACCTCTCGCCCATCTTGTCTGTCTGTCCCTATCTTTCCCTCTCTCTGTCTCTCACTAAAAACAAACAAACAAAAAACAATGAATTCTATCGGTCTTTGAAATTGTTTGAAGAATGAGAGCAGGAAAATGACTGACATTACAGGTATATAAGGAAACGCCTGCATCGCTATTGGAACCAGGGCAGGGTGGCATGCACGGAGATGTGACAAAGAGCGACAGAATGGCCCTGAAACAGTGGAGAGGTTCATTTCTCGTCCACATGGCAGTCCAAACGTGCGTTCCAGGTCTGCTCTGCGGTTGCCTGTTGTTCAGCCCAGGCTTATGCTCGCTGGTCTGCCCTCCTCAGCATGCTCATCCCACTTCACATCTAAGATGACTGTCGACCCTCTTCAATCCCACACACATCCCACTGAGCGGGCGGGGAAAAGAAAAAGACTATATACATTCCTTCCTGTCCTTTAAAAGATTTTATTTATTCATTTTAGAGAAGGGGGAGAGAGAGGAGGGGGAGGAGCAGGAAGCATCAACTCCCATATGTGCCTTGACCAGACAAGCCCAGGGTTTCGAACCGGCGACCTCAGCGTTCCAGGTCAACGCTTTATCCACTGCGCCACCACAGGTCAGGCCCTTCCTGTTCTTTTAAATGCATGATGTCACATATACCACATGTGTTCTTACTATTTGCCCAAATCTAATCACAGTGCAAGGGAGGCTAGTTAATGAGCTTTCTTTCTTTCTTTCTTTCTTTCTTTCTTTCTTTCTTTCACAGAGACAGAGAGAGGGATAAATAGGAACAGACATACAGGAAGGGAGAGAGATGAGAAACATCAATTCTTCATCTGCATCTTAGTTATTCATTGATTGCTTTCTCATATGTGCCTTGCCGGGGGCTACAGCAGACCAAGTGACCTTTTGCTCAAGCCAACGACCTTAGACTCAAGCTGGTGAGCCTTGCTGAAACCAGATGAGCTCATGCTCAAGCTGGTGACCTCGGGGTTTCAAACCTGGGTCCCCCGCATCCCAGTCTGATGTCCTATTCACTGTGCCACCACCAGATCAGGCTAGTTAATGATGTCTTTAGCTGGTCAGATATGCCAACAAATAAAAAGAATTATTGGGAAAGAGCTAACAGTTTGTACTGAAAAACAATCTGGACAAAATCAAATTAATGCAAAAGGGATAGAAACTACTTTCGTATGAAGGGGTTGTATTATGTTCTGGAAAATAAAAATGGACAAGAACTTGACAAAAGCACAATTAGAAAGTTTAGTAGAGAAAGTAAGAAAGATGACATAACCCTCAAGGACCCCTGGTGAAGGTGTTTCTGATGGCAAAGACCACAGGGATCAAAGAGTCCAGAGTAGCAACTGTGGGTGTCAAAGAAAGAGAAGTATCCAGGAGGGAGTTTCAACAAAATGCAAAGCAATTACCTGGGCTAGAGGAAGCTACCCTATAAACTCCCTTTTTCATCCCGCCATCCACCTGTTCCCCTTTCCTGGACCTCAGAAAATGGCTATATGAATGTGGAGTAAATTGAAACTTTTCCTTTATCCCTTCCTAAAGGAATCTGCAAGAATCAGGCAGGAAACCTCACTGAAAGGATTCGTTTCAACCTGTACGATCTACATAAAACCGGCCGCACTCTCTCTTTGTGAAGATGAACAAAAAGAGAACCATTCAGACATGTGAAAAGAAAGATCCCGTTTCAGAAGGCAGAGAGCGCTCTGAGGGCGAGGCAGTGGATGTCCGTAGAAGAGATTTGCTATAAGAAATGATATTTTTGACAATATCTTTACGGTGTTTAAAAAAAAAAATCAGAGAACCACGAGAGAAACGATTCAAACATGAAGGTGCAAGGGTGTTGAACGTATTTAACAAAACATTGTACATTCCGTAAGTTCCTCCAAAGACCAAGAAAAATCAGTAAAAAAAAAAAAAAAAAGACACACTCCCAGATATAACTCAGTAACATTGTTCAATATAAAAGATAAAGGAGGAAAACACCCATAAGCACCCGCTGCAAAGAAGGAAGAAGAGAACAAGTGGAGGGAGGGAGAGAGAAAATGGAAGATAATGTCGCTTAACCTCCCGTAAATGCAAGTTCAAAAATGTCAAGGGTTGTAGTCTGCAGCACCCAGGAGATGCCAGCGAAGAGTCGATTCCCAAAATAATAGGTTTAGCAAAATTTCAGCGTTTCAAGTAGACACATTTTTGACACAAAAATTCTGCCACCAGTCCTTTTGTGGTCCTGGTATGAGAAAAACAGACAGCCTCATAGTGAATCCAGAAAGTACACGTTGCTCCAATGCTCTGTGTGAATAGCATACCCAGTGTGCATGCCAGTTCTCTGAGGAATGAATAAAAGAACAGGCGTGGAGATATGAGGGCATCCGGGTATTAAAGACAACTGGTTATGAGAAATTAAACTTAATGTAAGGTAAGTCTAAGCAATTTTTATGGAAGTTTAGAGACTAAAACAATCGAGGAAATAAATTTTGTGAAGTCTTATAAATGTAATAGAAATAAAGATATCATTACATATTTGTGAGTAATATTATAATTCCATTATTTAAAGTCCACATAAATTTGGGTTTTGAGACCCCGAGAATGTCAACAAAATTTGGGATTTGGGTTAAAAGTAGCAGAATAAAAGCGTGCTAAAATTTTCATTGTATTCAGAAAGAGTATATGCATAGATGATCATTTCAAAAAATATGTCATGTAAAATTTAATTTTTAAAAAATGGGAATTTACAAAGAAAGACGTGAGTTGAATTGGTGGACCACAGTGTGCCGAAAGTGATGTTCGGAAGCCTGGGATGCACGCTGGTCTCTGAGTGTCGTCCCTCCATCCCATCCTTTCTTGGTCCAGATGCCTGCCTTTTTGCTGCTAGCTTGTCAAAAAGGATTCAAGAAAAATTTCATGGTGCACCAGGCACTGAGAAAATCACCCTCCTGGCCCTGAATTGGGTCCCTTCACTAGTAGCCATTCCAGTGAAGAAGTCCCTCCTGCTTGGGCCAGGGTGCTTGCTGCCTGTGTCCCTGTGTCCCCATGGCATCCACCCCGCCCACCGCCACCTCAGGCTCCCACCGACCACATTCCACAAGCCGGGGCCGTCAACAGCTGCTTTGTATTGTGCTTACAAAGTTCAAGTTGCTGTTACAGGACTACTTGGCGCTCCTTCTCTGTTATGACATTTTGACTCATTTAGATCTGAGATTACCCACATGGAGATTTCTGGCCTGGCCCCTGGGACTTGCAGCCAGGGTTGACAAACAGAGCTGGGAAAAGGTCTTCTTCCCAGAGGTGTGCCCGGGTTATCCCACCAGGAGCAATTGTAGGACAGAGGACGCTTCCAGCTCACTAGTTCTAGTTGGTGGCCCTGAGTCTGACAGCCTTCTCTTGTGTCTAAATGCTCTTATATTTGCATACTGGTATGTGTGTGTGTGGGGGGGGGGATTCCAGGAATTCATTACACTTTACATCTCACAACAAAGCCACCCTGTGAAGGACTAACTCAGCAGGACCTAGAAATAGATCCCAGGGTCCCCCAACCGCCTCCCGCTCGGAATTCTCACTCCCTGAATCACTTCTCAGACTGCAGCGAGCGTGGAGCAACTGTTGAAAGGCCACTGTATTTGCCTTCCTCTGTTTGCTTTTCACACCTTTCCTGCTTGGGGGTGGGGGTGGGGAGGGGTCCTGCTTTCGGGTTTAAAGGAGCCGCCGCTGGAGCAGGAGGCTCCATGGAGGAGGGAGAGTCAACAGGAAGAGAGCAGGTTCACAGAATTCTTTGTAACCTGTATGGTAAATTATGTCAACAGGATGCTAGAAGGAGATCTGTGGAGGAAACGCCACAACGAAATGATGAACATTTGACGGCATCTGAAAGGAGAGGCCAGCTGGGGTTTGCTTTGATCTAGGGCCACAGTTACAAGGAAGGTAGATGGAGTGTAGAAACAAAGACAGATACAGAAATATCACGCACGCTAATGCGTGAAACTATTGCTTTGGGGCAGCTAGACTGGGCCTTCAACTGAGAGGAGGAAACTGAGTCAGGGGGGTCAGAGAAACAGACTTTGTCTTGGTTCAGATATGAAGGTTAAACTTTTGGGAGAAGTGATATATAGCTTTTGTGATTTTTTTTTTAAATTTTCTGTAGAAGCACTAACTTCAATCCCAAAAGGTACGTCCAAGTAAAATGGAGAACTACAGGGGCAAACTACCACCTCCGTTTTTTTCTCCGTTCACCTACTCAGGGGAAACACATTCCCATGTGGGAGTGCTTAAATTCCCCCACAGCCTTCCTCAGAGACATCAAAGGACGGTGAATTAGGTTTAATTGTTTACAATTGGAATTTGTCTTTATGAAAACATCGGGCTGTGTAATTTATGGAAATTAGGCATGCATGCATCTCCATTGTGCTAGGAGGCCTTAGGATACAGTAGGATTAGGCAGGAAGACAGAGATCGCATGAGCTATGAAAATACTTTGTGTCTAAACAAGGCCCAGGGGCTGAAGTGAGATTTGAAAACCTATTGTCATCATAAGAGGGAGGGAGGGGCAAGAATAACCCAGTGTTATTTTCTGTTTGTCTGCTGTGGTTGTGGTTGTTAATGGAGAGAGGAAGCTGTTTTTTGTTTTTGTTTCAGATTTTACTGTGCAGACCCCATGATACATCACTTTGCTTCAGGTTAAGAGGGTTCCTTTTAGTGTGTGTGTTACTCTGTTAATAGAAATGCCGCCTTGGGGGTAATTTTTATTTGTTTGACCTAGAAAGTCTAGCAAGTTCTGAAAAATATTTGGAATGAGAGAATCTGCACTATTCAGAGACCTCTGGATGATTCCTTTTTCTCATCAATAAAGAATTACTCAGCGTGAACTTTGTGATTGGAAAGAAATGGTTGAAACACATCTGGTCTGCGATGTTAGATTTGAAAGAAATGTCTTGACTCCCAAGTTTCTTAAACACTTCTCTAAAGGTTTTAGAAATAAAAATTAAAAAGTTAGCAAAAATAATAATCATGGTAACTGGGAATAAGAAAAATAGCTTCGTTTGTATGCATGCCGTTTGTTTTTCAAAGATTAGCCGCATACATTCCCTTTCTTTGATCAAAGCACCTCCACTTGTCTGAAAACTCAGTTCAGTTTACCGTCACAAAATTTGGTCTCCGCCAGTCACTGCTGGCCAGCGTAGGGGTGGTTTTTAAACAGCAACAATCGTCCTGTCTGGAATCTAACGAAATTGAGCAGGTGCTGCTTTGGCTCTCTGGAACCGAGAGGAATTCCTGAGATGCTGACTCTGACGCACGCTGTGGGCTCTGTGGGGCCGTTCAGAGACCACACACTCCTTAGTGGACGGTTCCGTCATGTTTTCCCCCAGCTAATGACACTGTGAACATGCAATAACTGATTAAAAAGAGAACTAGGGATTAACATTGATTATTTGGAAAGAATGTAGCTGCGTATCGAATAACTTCCTAAATCTGACTTAAAAAAAGAAAACTGGCTGAAAAATCACTGGAAAACATGAAACCCAGTGGAAAACTGGATCCAATATGCCATATTTATAGCCACACAAATAAACACATTTCAAATTTTGTTTGTTGGAAGTTCTTATTTTGTAACAAGGAAAGTAGTGCTTCCTTTGAAATGGTAACCTTGCCATCTAGTGGGGATTTGGGGTATCACATCTCAGATGAGTTTTCTCATCGACATAGGTAACTGGGCTCTAAAATATATACAATACTTTATTTCTCAAAAAACAAGATTAATTCTCTTTCATTTTATCCAACAACAGTTTTGCAATTTGTATTGTTGTGTATCCAATCGATATGTCGTTAATAATTCATAATTAATCCATATAACATATTCTATAATATTTTCTAGTTAATTATTCTTTTGCCTGGAGGTAAAATTACAGTGGCTTACAAAAAGAAGAAGAAAAAATGCTGTTACTTTTCGTTTTACTTATGGTTTTGCTTTTCATTTGTGAAAAAAATTACCCAAAGGTCGATAATAAGATTGACTAATTTTTATACTTTACTGAATCTTTAGCTCTGAGTTTCCTAATTAACCGTTGACATGCTTTCTTTTTTTAAAATATTTTGTGTGTTAAAATTTATTTTCATAAATCTCTTCTTTAAATTTTTTTTTTAACAAATTGGTGGATGACTATCCCCTCCCTGTAAGGAGAATCATACAACTGGAGGAAAAAATATTGTTCTATTATATTAAAATATTACTTTCTAGTAATAAGGTCTCTGATTTACTTGTTTATTCAACAAAGGCATTTTGGGTCTCTATTAAGTGCCAAACATGGGGACACGACAATAAATGTCATAGAGCACTTCCGGTTTCCAGGGTACCTGCATACCAGGACAGGCAGACATACAGACAGACAGCCACATGTCACGGATGCTCTGGCCGAGCACTTACATAACGCACCACACAAACTGGGGAGCTCCCGAGGAGCGTTGATCTGGGAAGGTTTCACGGAGGGGGAGAAACGCCCCATCTGCACAGAAGGGTCAACAGAAGGTTCCCAAGTTTGGTGACTAGACGGAGGGCAGTTTGGGCAGGAGGAGCGGCACAGATGAAGGTCAGAAGGCGATGTACCTAGATGTGCTGAGGAAGAGGAGAAGCTTCGTGTGATCAGAGTACGAGTTCAGAGGCAGTGTTGAATTAATGAAACCAGGAGGCGGGTGGACGGAGGTGGCTCTCAGGCTGTGGCAGCTTAAATAAAGCAAACCAAAATCTAAGCCTGTAAAAACCTCGGGGTTATGAAATCCAAACATTAAGGACCACCAATTGCATGAGCCAATTTCTCAAAATAAATATCTGTATCTGGAAATAGGATAAACATACTGTATACCCCATTGATTTAAGTTGAGCTAATCAAGTCATCAAGCAGGGTCCATAAGGCAAAGTACCGCCTTCTCTGCAGAGCGTCCCCACACGGGATTACCTTTGGGTCATCTGCTTCTATTTCAAGCCGGTTTCCTTTCTGCTCTTCTCACTTGGTTTTCCTTCGTGCATTACTTCATCTCTGCCCTTTTGATTTAGTGATGGCACCAGAATTCCTCTAGCTTGACGCCAGTGTGAGCAAAACGACCTTCCATGCAAGCCTGCAGTGAGGATTAAACGGTATGTGTAAATTGCGTGGTGGGAACAAAAGTCACACGGGCCTGCATTATTTTACTGCCATCATGAGGCTTGAACAGCCAGGACAGGAAGCAAGGCAGATTGATTCAGCAGTAGAAAACAGGTTTACCAGCCTCTCTTCTTGTCTGCGTGGTAAGCATTCTGGCGACGGCCTCCGAAACTCCTCCCCCTTCTGCGGGTCCTACTTCTAACAGGTAACAGAAAACCTTCACGGGTCCTGACTCATGAGGTGCTGACTGCTTATCCAGAAACAATGTAACACTTGAGATGTTTCCACCTGCAGGCGAGGATATACACTTCATCTGAACATAAATAATTGCAATCGTGAGGCAAATGCCAGTAAAATACTTCCTAAAACACAGCTTTCATTAGCCTTTCCCCAAAGGTGAACCCCCCCAAGGTTTTTGAAAGTCTACGAGAAAAAATCAAAATCTCTAGCCAGACACTCAAGGTCACACCCAAAGTGGTCTTACTCTATCTTTCCATCCTATTTCCCTTCATGCATCTACACAAACTCTACTCTTATTCAAAGTGATGCACTCAGTTATTTCAAACATATCTTCCTTGCTAGATGTCTTTAATGAAATCATGTGGCAGCTTCCCCACTGACACCGCCTGACCACATCATATTGACTCTTCACAGGACGCCCTGCGTTCCTTCCATTCTGCAAAACCACGACAGAATCCTCAGACCCAGTGATCTCTGGAGTCCTACAGCGGTCACTCACTCCTCTGCCTTGGAACATCTTAAATGACATCCAGATATCCAATTTTTGCTGAACATTTATTACCTGGTAGAACTTCCCAAAGTCCTGGGACACAGACATTGGTAGGTTCTGAAACCCTTTCGCTCTTAAGTCAGGGAGCCGGCACGTATTTAACTTGATAGGATTTTCGGAGATAGAAAGTAAGGTGATGTTAATGGAAAATGAATGCCCGTGCAGCCAACACCGTGACTCAATCCAGATGGCCCTCAGTGGGTCAGCAGTAAAGTAAACTGGGTGGTACGTCCAGGCCACAGAACACTACTCAGTAATAACAGGGAACAAAGCATTGAACTGAACGCCGACTTACATAGACAGCCAGGGAATTGTGCTGACTGAAAAAAAACCCAACAAAACAAAACAAACCTTCCAAAGGTTATACACTGTATGATTCCACTTATATTGCATTTTTAAAATGACAGAATTTGGAGAAGAAGAACAGATTAGTGGCTGCCAGATGGAGTTTGCCTTTTTTAAAAAACTAGTTCTATTTAGACAGGTGGTCAGAGGACTCCAGGCGGGATACCTGACGTAAAAAAAAAAAAAAATGAAAGCTGTAGATTTCCTTACATATTTGCTTATTATATTTGACTATATGCTTGTTTTATAGCTTTCTTAGAGAATGTGGGGATGAACTGGTCATGGATAAATAGAAAATCTATCAATTAAAAATAAAGGCAGCCTGACCTGTGGTGGCGCAGTAGATAAAGCGTTGACCTGGAAATGCTGAGGTCACCGGTTCGAAACCCTGGGCTTGCCTGGTCAAGGCACATATGGGAGTTGATGCTTCCAGCTCCTTCCCCTTCTCTCTCTCTCTCTCTGTCTCTCTCTCCTCTCTCTCCTTCTCTGTCTCTCTCTCTCCCCTCTCTCTAAAAAAATGAATAAATAAAATAAAAATAAAAAATTTTAAAAAATCACATTTTAAAAATAAAGGCAATTGTAAGCTCAAGAAAAAATTTAAGGTTTTTCAAGAAATGAGTTCACGTATGAAAAGTATTTACACAGTCATAATATTGTAGATACTAAATATTGATGTAAATAATTTGCTGTAATTATATTGTGTAAATGAGGGAAGAGGAATATTTGAATAAATGGTAAGGAGAAAAGGCAGGGTTTTAAGAGAACTAAATCTTTCTCTTTCACAGTAGGAAGACAGTAAATGGTGTCAAATACTGACACATTGTGATATAGCAATATAAACATGTTATTCAGTGAGAAAATGTTAAATGCTACTAGAAGCAAAAAAACTTTTGAAATTTACGTCCATAAGAAGGGAGAAAGCCAGGCTTGTTTTCGGTATAAAATTTGTTTGGTATTATTTTAATTCTACAACCATTGGAATTATTGAACTTTTAAAAATTATGAATTGGCATTACTATACAAATATAAAAGTAATCATTTAAATTTATAAGTTTGAAACCACTCACAGCAATTCATAATCTAGATAAAAGAAATAGTCAGAGATGTAAACATAGATGTATTAAGATGCTCCTCAAAAAGTTGATAACAATAAGGACTGGAAATAACCTTATATCTGTAAACAAGGGAAAGAGTCTATAAATTCTGGCACAGCCATCACTTTGTAAAGCACACAGACAGTAAAACGTTTTCAAAGAACAGTAATAGCTTAGAAAACACACATCTTGTTATTGCTATGAAGTAACGAGCCAGGTATTAATGATAGGAATCTAAACATGAGGAAACACAAGTGTAATATAAGTGAAAATATGTGTAAACAGAGAGAAAAGATTTAAAGGAAATAACATTTTAATAGTTGCCAAGTCTGATGCGATTATTTTCGGTATCCTTTTCTAAATTTTTTTAAATTTCTTCAAATTACTAAGTATATTTCTTTTATAATCTGAAAAAGAAAAATTTAGTCGGCAAAAACCAATCGATAAATCATTCTGGATAGGTTTGGAGTATAAGATCTGAACTCAGATCTATTCGATTTCGTGTTGCTTTCACTAGCATACGGACAAGAATCCTTTCTGATTCTTACACCTACAGCACGAACGGGCGGCAGGTGCTCAGTGAATGTTTGTTAAGCCTAATCCAGAAGCCCTTCTTTATACAGATCCTTTAAAAAGCCATGTGGTTAAGGGTCACAGCTCCCAGAATGACAATCCCTTGTGTAAACACACCTATGCAATGTCCAACACGTCCTCCCTATAAAGGGAACATTATACTCTGCTCTAGAGAGCCAAAAGCTTTGCTTCACGTATTTTTTAAATATATTTTTTCAAATTAGACTTCCTCAACTGTGGTGAAGCTTTTAAGCAGCTTCTGATCAGACTGCCTAATAACCCCACAGGAAATTGTTTGGGCAGTGTGTTAATTTGCTGATCATGTCTAACATTGATTGTGTGTGATAGGGCAAGACAAGTTTGAATACTAAAAAGCTCCAAGAAATATATAATCAGAAAGAAGTGACAGCACACTTGACCTACTCTAGAACAAGGCAATTAACATCAAGTTGGCTGAGAGGTACACATAAGCCCAACTGGGGAATATGATCTACCTTCAAAACTTGAGTCAGGTACCACAACAGCTCTTTGAATGCTTGAGCCAGGATTGTGCTTTGGTTGGCTTAAATAAAGTGTACATATTCGGTGATTATGGCAGTTGGCAGAGAAAGGCAGACATGATACCACTCGAGAACAAAGCCAATGCCCCACCTACTGACTTAACACCAGTCTTCAAACGTGACGGGGAGATGGAGTGAAAATGATTGAACTTTCCGCCCTTTCACCCACATAATGCAGATCTGTGTGCATTTTTCATGTGCTATAGTTTCGACAGGTTTCTTGGTTGTGTCAACTGATGTGAATCTGACTTTGTAAAAGAGATGCATTCTTATGGCCATTTGATTTCTCTAAATTGAGGCGAGCTTCCTCCCAACTCAAACAAGCACGCCACAGAAACAGCCCACAGGATGAAAACGTTTATTCTCAAACCCTTCTAGAAGTAAGATATGTGCTAACACTGGGAGAGGCAGTGCCCTTTGAATCCGATAACTGGTTTGTATATAGCCAGGCCTTGCAGGTTCAAACCTCACTTCTGACACTGCCTCATTCGGTGAGATCAGAAAGTGTGTATACAACTTCTAAGTAGGACACTATAACTTACCCTCCGAAGGTGGACTTCTTGAAGGGAAAAGGGACACTGTTCTCTCCCGAGACTATAGGTGAAGTCAGGACTGTCCTGGCCAAGCCTGGCATAGAGTTCCCCGGCTTTTACGACTGTTTCTTTTTCCGTAAACTGGCACGGCAACCCTGAAGGCGGTGGGAGGGTGCTGAGGAAGGTGGGGCGTGAGGCGCCCATCAGAGTGTTTGGCATGCAGCTGTCACCAAGGACAAGTTGCTCTAGAGCTCTTTTACAGAGGAGTTTACAGAGGAGCAGGAGAAACAGTCGAGGTAAATGCATTCCATAAGCCTGGACTACAAGGTGTTTCATCTGTTTGTTTGTCTTGTTTCGTTTTTCAGTCTTGCTCCTATCTCCTTTTCCAAATTCGTTTCCATCACATCCCACCAATTCTCCAAACACGAACCATCATGCTTACACCGCCCCCCACACAGACATTCCATATTCTATATTGTACAGTCAGTATGATCGGGACTTACTGGGTTTCTCCCTTTCTTACAATAAAAGAAGCCTTTCCATGAATTTAAGCTGATCTATATAATGCATCCCTGCTTGGAATTCCCTGTCCTCTTCTCTCTCGCTGACTGTCTCCTTTTGAATTTCAAGAGCTAGCTCAGATATCACTTCCTCTCTGAGATGGCTATCAGCCATCTTTTTTTTTTTCTTTTTTTTTTTTTTTTTTACAGAGACAGAGAGTCAGAGAGAGGGACAGATAGGAACAGATAGGAAGGGAGAGAGATGAGAAGCATTAATTCTTCATTGAGGCACCTTAGTGTTTTGTTGATTGCTTTCTCATATGTGCCTTGACCAGGGGGCTACAGCAGAGCTAGCGACCCCTTACTGAAGCCAGTGACCTTGGGCTTCAAGCTAGTGACCATGGGTTCATGCCTATGACCCCATGCTCAAGCCAGTGACCTAATGCTCAAGCTGGTGAGTCCGCCCTCAAGCCGGCAACCTTGGGGTTTCGAACCTGGGTCCTCCACGTCCCAGCCCAATGTTCTATCCACTGCGCCAACGCTTGGTACGATCATTTATTTTTTTATTCTTTAACAAACTACCCATGAACTTAGGAGCTCACTGGACTCGGGGTTCTGTGAAGCAGCCACATGGGTGGGGCCCAGCCAGACGCCTGGGCTCACCTGTGCGTCTGCACTGGCGGCCGGGTCAGCGGGGCTGGCTGGTCTGGGATGGTTCACTTACACTCTGCACGGTGTCTCCTCCTTCAGCAGGTCTGACTGGGCTACAGAAAGGGCAACTAACTAAGATGCTGTGAAATTGTAAGGGAGGAAAGCAGTTTCCTTCCACCTACTTAGCGTCCTTAGCTGGGTCTGAAAAGTAAATTGACAAAGACATAGCAACAGAGGGAAGCATCCAAGTTGGTTGAAAGTAGGTTTTCCATGACACAGGAGCCCTCATGAAGAAATGAAGACCCAGAGGAACAGTCATTAGGCCTGTGTACTTACACTAGGTGCCATGAACTGCGGCTAGTCATGGAGAAGTATGGCTGGTTCAGCAGTATGATGTGATTGGAGTAAAACCAGGGGAAACTAGGCAGGACCTGTTTGTCAGGAGAGAGACGAGGATTCTCATCTCTGGGAGGAGGGAGGATATCTCTCATGAGAGTTTCAGTGCCTCTTTCAAGAAAAAAAAGGAGAGGAGGGGAAGAAGTCAAAGTGATCTTTCTGTTTCTACTGTTTCCTCAAACTCCCTCAGCTTAAAATCCTCAACATGCCAAGCGGTCATACCTTGGGATAGCATGTCCTGAACCCTATCAAAAGCAGGTAGATGTGACAAAGGCCACTTCGAGCCTGGGTCCAGACTTGGCATGACGTCTGCTGCCTTCTATTGACAGCAGAGCGCTGCATGGCCAGGGCCAACTCAAGGAGTGAGAACAGATTCCAGCTCTCGATGGAAGGAGCTGTGAAGTCACTTCACAAAGGATGTGGATACAGGGATGCATGAGAAATCGGAACCATTTATGTAATTGGTCTGTTCAATCTGCCTTTACTCTTCTAGAATGAGTTAGTGAGCTGACTCTATATGTTTCCCTAGATTTGATTCCTACTTTGTGCTTCTAAAAACACATGGCTTCGTTTGTTTAGCTTTGCATTAATGCATGAAAGTATATTGATTGTAGATATGATGCAGTACCTATTGAATTAATAAACTGGCTTCATGTTAAGATGTAAAGTACATATATTATTGAGAATGAAATGATTAAAGATGGTTACTTTAACTTGTTTAAACTAAAGCTGAAAGAGAAAGATATGGCCCTGGCTAGTTAGCTCAGTGGTAAGAGTGTCAGCCCAGTGTGTGGAGGTTCCAGGATCGATTCCCAGTCAGGGCACACTGAAAAAGCAACCATCTGCTTTCCCACCCCTCCCCCCACAGCCATGGCTCAAATGAATGAAGCAAAGTTGGCCCTGGGCACTGCAGATGGCTCCATGGCCTCACCTCAGGTGCCAAAATAGCTCATTTGCTGAGCAACAAAGCAGCAACCCAGAGAGCAGAGCAGAGCCTGGTTGGGGGCTCGCAAAGTAGATCATGGTTCAAGCTCATGCAGGAGTCTGTCTCTGCCTCCTTGCCTAAATAAATAAATAAATAAATATTTAATCACAATACACAGTAAGAATCATGACATTGATTTTTCTGCCCAGAGGTAGGAATTCATTTTTAGCTTAAACTCTAATCAAAAAGTGTAAATACTCTATGATAATAAGAATAGCCTTGCCTGAGCACTTGCAGTGGCACAGTGGATAGAATGTTGGACTGGGACACAGAGGACCCAGGCTCGAAACCCCAAGGTTGTCAGCTTGAGCGTGGGCTCATCTGGTTTGAGCAAGGCTCACCAGCTTGAACCCAAGGTCCCTGGCTTGAGCAAGGGGTCACACAGTCTGCTGTAGCCCCCAGTCAAGGCACATATGAGAAAGCAATCAATGAACAACTAAGGTGCCAAAACGAAGAATTGATGCTTCTCATCTCTCTCCCTTCCTGTCTGTCTGTCCCTCTCTGTTCCTCTCTCTGTCTCTATCTCTGTCACAAAAAAAGAGAAAGAACAGCCTTATATTGACTCATGTAAAATTCTTAATATTCAACCATTTCACCTACCAAAAAGAGGCAAACTTTATAATTGGACCTAATAACAATGAAGCAGTATTATTCTTTTCCAAATGTCAGTGAGCCAGAGAGCACTAATCAGTGCTTATTTTAGGCAGCAGAACTGAAAGGCTGAGCAAAGGAAGAAGGAGACATGTTACAGGACTTCTCTGTAGGCAGAAAACCTCAGGATTAAATTAGTATTGACAATGATCCTGGATATATGTTGAGATTATTTAAAATCCGTGGATTGTATCCTAATAGCCTTTACAGATTAGAAGCAACAGAGATTGTGAAGAAGTTGATATGCAAATGATTATTGTGACAAAGTAAGAAGACAATATTTTTATGCAATATTTCTTGTAAAATCAAGCCTGGTCTTAGCATGTGCCTACTGACAAGCTTGTGCTATGCTGTACTAGTGAACAAAATGTGTGCAGAGAGTAAGGAGGCAGGAATTAATTCTGCAAAAGGAAGCGCATAATCATGATGACTAAGAACTGACCAAAAATTGAGTTATAAATGCAGGCACAGACTGCTTACTGCAGCAATTCTGTGATTGTGGGGAAGTCTTCCCAAAGAGATATCTACTCACAATTCTTAAAATGAGTAGAATTTAAGAAGTTAGATCATCAACAAAATAACACAGAATAAGTGCTGGCGAGGACGTGGAGAAAAGGGAACCCTCCTGCACTGCTGATGAGAATGCAGACTGGTACAGCCACTGTGGAAAACAATATGGAGATTCCTCAAAAAATTAAAAATCAAACTGCCTTTTGACCCAGCTATCCCACTTTTAGGAATATACCCTAAGAATACCATAGAACTGCTCCAAAAGGAGAAAATCACCCCCATGTTTATAGCAGCATTGTTCACAATAGCGAAGATCTGAAAACAGCCCAAGTGTCCATCAGAGGACGAGTGGATTAAAAAGCTTTGGTACATATATACTATGGAATACTACTCAGCCATAAGAAATGATGACATCAGATCATTTACAACAACATGGATGGACCTTGATAACATTATACGGAGTGAAATAAGTAAATCAGAAAAAACTAAGAACTATATGAATCCATACATAGAGGGTACATAAAAACAAGACTCAGAGACATGGACAAGAATGCGATGGTAATGGGGGGGGAGGGGCACAAAGAAAACCAGATAGAAGATGACAGAAGACAATTTTACTTTGGGTGAAGGGTATGCAACATAATCAAATGTCAAAATAATCTGGAGATGTTTTCTCTGAACATATGTACCCTGATTTATCAATGTCACCCCATTAAAATTAATAAAAAAAAGAAGTTAGACCACAGAGAGTTGATTCCACTGTGGCTTGATCAGGAATTGCATACTTGGAGTGATTAATCACATTCCTACAATCTTACATAATAACTAATGTGTAGTTATAGTAGTAGAGTATGTGCCAGTAAATTTGCTCTGTTGCTCTCTTCAAAACACTGGGAGGTAGATGCTATTATCTCTAATTACTACATCTAAAGGAAACTGATGCTTAGAATCCTTGAATAAGTTGCTCAAAGTCACATGGTAAGAAATAGGCAAAAACCAAGGTGTACATCAAGATGTGGCTAGCTATTTTCTCATCAATATTTTTTAAAGACTATTTCTGGCCAATTACTTTATAAAAATAAAAAATTTTGGTTTGGGGTTTAAATTTGTGTTTTTATTCTTCATGAAAGACCCTGGTTCATCCTTGTATCTTTAACAATTCAAAGATATCATTTTAAACAATGTAGATGTTTCCTCAGTATTTTGGGGTAAATCAGTGTTCTAAAGCATGAGTTGGCAAAGTATGGCCCACAAGCCAAATCCATCCAGACTGCCGCCTGCTTCTGTGAGTAGTTTCCTAGGAATATAGGCATGTGTAGTCATTTCTCTATGGTATGGCTGCTTTCACAAAGCAGCAGAATTGAGTAGTTGCAACAGAGACTACGTGGCCAACAAAACCAAAATACATACTGTTTGGCCATTTAGACAAAGTACATGGAATCCTCTTCTGAGGAAAAAGAAAGAAATAAAATACATCTAACAACTGGTTTATTGAATACTTCTCATCTTTATAGTATTAGAAAACCCTCAAAATTAGAAACGCCAGTATCTAAAGTGGATACATCTACTCTTGTGGAGTCATATTTTTTCCACAGGCAAGAACCTTGCATGTTTTATTGTATTTTTCTTGTATTTAAATTTATTGTATATAATTTGATTGGAGATACTTGATGCACTTTATTTAATCCTCATACAGACCCAGTGGGTAGAGATTATCATCCCCATTTTATCAATAAGAGAAATAGAAGTCAAAGATATTTGTCACTGTCCCCTTGTAAAAACTGAAATTTGAACACAGCCATCTTGGCCTGCACACCCCGAATTCCATGTCCCCATTACAGCTTCCCCGTCCATCTCATGGCAAAACCATCTTGATTAATTGCTTATGAGCATATAGTGCCCTTTATTTTAAAATATCAGCAATCATTTTTCACTGTTATCAAATAAATCAGACCATCCCATTAACTCTTGAAAAATGTCATGCCCTGAGAGGTCAGGTGACTGCTGCTCTCAGTCGTGTAATAATTTGCAAGAAAAGACAGGAAAAAGCAGCATCCCTGCCGTGGAGGACGTTATTTCTCAGTGTTCCCAGAGAGTCTAACCTCAGTGTCACGGAATCTTGGGGTTGGACAGTTAAAGATCATTTTACCCAACCCCCTCACTGAGGCCTGCATTGGCCCTTGGTTTCTCTGGGGATTTGGCAGTTGGGTTCACACTGATGAATATGTTTTGTCAGCTCCAAATACTGTGATAGACATTTACAGTGCTCCACCCCATTTAATCTCCACAGCACCGCTGGGAAATAGGCATTAATTTCATAAGATAAGGAAACTCGGGCTCAGTAAGATCAAGTCATTTGCCCAAGGTCACAAAACCAGTAAGTCGTGAAATTAAGATTCTGAGTCTCATTGTCCAACATGGAAACCCATCCTCTGTTCTCTTCATCCCTCCCCATCAGCAGCCCAAAAAGACAGAGCTATTGATGGACCCCCTACCAAGACCCTTTGCAAACTCTGAAAGACAGTGACATCATAGGGGTGACAGTTGCTAGCATTTTGGTGGTGGGTCACAGAGAAGGCATTTTCTATTACAAGCAAATATACACATGGGCAGAACTAATGACATAAAAGTCATAAAACAATTTAAAATCCTTCAGGTACTAGTTTATTACAAATAAATGATCAACCATGTCACTCTGGCCAGATGTTTAACAGAAAAAAACACACCACTCATGACTTTGGGTGAAACCAACCAGCCACATTGCAACCACAATTGACAGCCCCCTAGCTTGGGCAAGGACACTAATATTCTTATGTCCTTGCTGATGACCACCATGACACCCTGTATCCACCTTATATGCCCTTTCATGAGTAGTGAACTATTATTATCAGATAGACCCTACATTTTTTTGAACAGTTTTTCTGCTACCCTAGTTCAACATCTTCAAGAGGACCTGCCCCCACTCCCCCCGCCCCACACACTCACAGGAACAGGTACACTCTGTTCTGTATCACTCACACAATCCTTTCTACTCGGTGGGTCCTCCGCAACATGGAACAGCGTATTACCTAAAACCTGGCAACATGGTGGGTGTGAGGAAATGAGGAAGTGAGCACAAGCGAAAGAGAGAAAGAGGCTCGGTAAAGAACAACAACAACAAAAAACGACAATTACTAGCAAGTACTACACACTTATTTTAAACAGGCACTGTGCTCCGTGCCACACATCATGGGTCCCATGCCCCAACTTTGTGAAATAGTCCTGTTGCTCCCATGTCAGACGAGGAACACGAGTTATAGGACTGGCTGTTCAAGTTTACAGCGAGCACAGATTTGGATCTTATGAGCACTTTTGGTAAAGAAATTACCAAAGGAAGTTAAATTAGAACATCTACATACAGACGCACGCATACACACACACTTACCCAAGCAAACATGGGTCAGAGACTATTGGAGTCTCAGGGAAAACTTCTTTTCTGCGGTCTTGCAAAGAAATTATACTTTTAGGGGAATCCCATGGTCTCCTAGTTCGTTTCTGACATCTCCCTCGCCTTTCCTTTGTGATTTTTGGGCTGGGTGTGAAAGTCCCTATTCTTCCCCGTTTGTAGTGTTTCCTCTTCCTGCTTTATGCTTAGATTTGCTCCAGCCAGACCTCAAGCCCCCATGGTTTCCCTCCCTCCAGCTCCACTCCTGCACCTTCCCCGCACACGGGAGAATATCAGCCCCACACACTGACTCAGGGCTTTCTCCAACTCCTTGGAAAGCTCCAACTAATGTCAAGGTCTCTGGGTGTCGCTTTCTTCGTTTTAAGCGGGTGATTTTAATGTCTGCACCAAGGACTCTTGTGTGGATTAGAGATGGGGCTTGCAGGTGGCAGGCAATGAATACAAACTATATACTTATTGTGAAAACCACAGGCAGGGTACTTCCGTCCCATGTAAGGTTCCATTTGACTTTCACCGGGAGAAAAACCTTAGATTTTGTTTTGGATCGGACATGGTCATTCAGGAGCTGGTTTTATAGCCTTAACTGTTCATCGAGTCAAAAATTATTATGGCTGCATTCTTGGTAAAGGCTGAATAATTTTATTGCTCTCAAATGAGATTGGTAGCTGAGGAAGCTGAGGCAATGATGAAAATAATTAAATCATGTGCTTCAGGGCACAAAGCAATCAAACGCAGATGAATAGAAAGAAACTGCGCATTCCTGTCTGATTCTTTTGACCTCCTTCTAGCACCCCCACCAGCCACCAGACCCTGACGCCATCCACTGGATGAGGAGATAAAGCGGCCATGCCCTTTGCCAGGAACTGCGCAAGCCATGGGTACCGTCGCCAAACAGGATCGGGTTCCGGCAGCCAGACCATGCGGTTGTGCCAGAGACGAGCTTTATTTCTTTGGCTCTCTTCCTCCTTCAGCTAACTGTGTGATGACTCCTAGTTGCATTATTTATTATAATTAATCATCTCACTTCACTGATCAAAAGCTGCTTCCAAGGACAAGTGCAGCCCCTGAAATGCATGAATCTTGACATTACAAGCCCCATAAACCTTCAATGAGGAGAGGCTGGACTTGTGTGCGGAAATGCCCTTGGTGCGCTTTCGCCGGCATCACCCACTCAGTGAAGAGCAGCACAAGTGTGCCGCTGGGCCCGGATCTGGGGCCTTTCGATGTGTCCCCTTGCCTTGGAGTCACCAAATCAAATAGTGCTCTTGTGCCGTAAGCTGTGGCGGTCTCTGCAAATAGCCTTTCGCTGAAAGCCTTTCTTGTGAAAGCAATACATGCTACGTTGCTCACTTCTAGACGATTAAAAGGAGCAAATTCTGTTCCCTCGTGACATCAAACAGCCTGTGGTCCAAATGATACCATTATAATGGTATGCTATATGAAGGTGTTAAGAAATCCTATTTTGATATTCAATGCATTGCCTAAAATTTTGAGATTGTATAATTTTGAAACTCTTCCCTCCCAGCTCTTACAGAAATAAAAAAAAGAAGAAAATGGCCATTGTCATTGGGGTGGCCAGCTAAGCTTTGAGAAAGAGAGATGACCGCTGGATAATGGTTTCATATGAATGATGCCAAGGACATCTTTCCCGGCCATTCTTTCACTTGGTAGGGCTCTGCGTCTACTCAGCACTTGGAAGGTAGTTTCTCTGCCTCATATCTGCTTGCTTCCTTTATAGTCACAAATACATAACTCTCCCCAGATGTAATATTCAGGAACATTAGTTGGTTGAAATGAGTTCTCCTTTAGGCTTGAGCTCCCTGACCGTTTGTTCTACTGTGAACTTGGTGCCGAGCAGCATTGAGCTCTTCTCAAGCTTGAGAGTATTTCTCCTCCACTGGCTTAATTAGAGAAAGGGATTTAACCGAAGTTGGGCTGGGTCTTCAGGGGGCGGCAGACTCAGCAGGGCCAATCCAGCAGGGACACTGGACAGCAGTGAAACATTCATTGCTCACATGGACTCTTCATCAGAGAGCTTCTTGCCTCTTCCCTGTAACCTTCTCTAGAGCATTCCCTGTGGATTACCAAGACACTGCACCACCCTGACCCTGCTATACCTTTCCTTCCCTCCTTGAGAGGTGGTTTCCTACAAGGAGCTGCCCTTTGAATCCATAGATCGCTAAAGTATAGGAATGGATTATGGATTGTGATGTAGAATAGGAATTTTTTTTTTAATTTAAGTAATGAGTAACCTTTTGAGATTTGTATTTCAGAAAAAAATATAAAGCACAATTTTAAAACATGAAAGACATTTTTTATATTTTTCTATGATATGTAATTCAGAGATAAAAAAATTTCATCTCTTTCTAGCTTATGTGAGAGCTCCTTTTCTCATAAAAAAATAAGTCTTAAATTGCCAAAAATCATCTTCTTTTCATTCAAAGTATATAAAGGAACATGTAAGTTTTTCTCTATAAAGGAGGATAAATTTAGTTCTCAACTGACTAATTGCTTATTTCTTGAGTTTCCAGTATAGATGAGAAGACCATGTGGAGCATGGGAAGATGTAATGGTACATGGAAGGGTTAAATAATGCTTCCTCTCGGCAAGGAGCCCTTAATTTCATGGGAACATAACAATAAATGTGTAAGCTTATGGATTCAGTGTAACACCTGTGCTTCTAGCATTCCTAGTCTTGATGAATTATGACAGAGAGTCGCACAGCCCCCCAAGCCACAATACCAAAGATGTATGGGTTCTACCTCTTCAATACTCGAAATTAATCTCATCCACAACATCCTTTTGCTTTAGTTTAGCAATCCATCTGTTCTTGGCTTAATTCTTAAAATGCCTCATAATTAGTCTTCTTTTGTTAAACCTTGAATACCTTGTTCTCCTCAATTTATCCTTCACACTACAACCAAGTTAATCTTTTGTAAATAAAGTTTTTAATTGACATTCTAATTCTCTTACTTTTGCAGGATAAAATTGTAGATATGTTAGCTTAATACATACAGTTTTGCATAATTTGATCCCTGCCTGGTACTCTAATTCATCTTTTGTCATTTCCTAATAATCTTTAAACTTCAAGAGGACAGGGTCAGCATCTTTCTTGGGCAGCACTGTATCCTTCAATGCCTATCAGAGGGCATTGCACACAGTAAGTGCTGAGAACTTGGAATGAATAAACCCTCTGTTACACTGAAACCAGCCTCTTGTCATTTCATGAGTGGCCCATGCAAGTGCCCTATCAGGGTCTTCGTCTATGCTTTTGAGTCTTCCTGCCATCTTCTTACGGGCAACGCAGTTCAAGAAAACCTTCCTCCAGAAGGCCTTTCCTCTTCTTTTTGGTTACGATGCCCCTCCACTGAACTCCCAAACCCTTCCGGATTAGCTCTGTTACTGAACTTGATGCATTTCTGTGACAACGGATTAACCTGTCTCCAGGCTGCTCTGGTGTAAATGCTCCTAGACAGCAGGGATCCTGTCTTCCTCAGGTTTCTGTAGCTAGTTCCATCATTGTTCTTGGCTTATAGTGAGCCCGTGACAAAGGCTTAATGAAAATATGAATAAATGGACAAATGCATAAAAGGGAGCAAATAAATTAAAGGATACACAGAACCGAACAGCCACTCAAGGCAGGATGTACTCCTAAATGTAGGCTGTGAAGGCGAGTACAACCTCCTAGGAGAAGACTTCTCTCTTAGTAAACTCTTTAGAGATGACTCTCACATTTGTGTTGAAGCAACTTTCAAGTGTGAAAGTCATTAGTCTTTCTTAAGTTCAATTTATTAACTTACAGTTACTATTTCTCTAAATATTCACATACTTTTTATATAACTCACAAGTCAAAACTCCATGGATTTGACAAATTAAATGTTCCCCAATATTCAAATTGACTATATGCTTCTCAAGGCAAAATTTACGATTTAAAATTCTCATAAATGACCCAAACACCTTAAAAGGTAAAACATCAAATAATAGAGTAAATACAATATAATCAGCACACAGCTGGGCTAATCCCTATTGTCAGTCAACTCTCAACACAGCATCATTGCTCGGGTGGGTTTCTTTGTTCACCAATCCCCATCATTCTCTCTCATTTTTACCTGAAATTTTGTTTGAGCATTCCTTGAATTTGTACTTATGTTTTTGTTTGCCTAACTACATAGTTATCATCTCTCTTTACCACTGGTTCATGCAAACTCCATAAAAGCAAAGAAAATATCCACATACGTTAGCTCTATATATGCAGTACATAACACAGTGTTTACAGATCACCAGCAATCAATAAATATTCACTGAATGATGACATGTGTTTGTTTAATGCCTATATACTCTTTTCAGGCAGACATAATCTTGATTTCCTTCACCGCTTCCCCCAAAGTGTATGCACACACACACATCCCTAGTATGTGGGTATTACTCATGAATACTTGGTGAATGAATGAATAATTAGAATAAAGTTGATAGTTGATATCTCTCTTAGCTTTCCAGACCCAATCCAACTTGTCTGTTGAGGGGAAGGGACAGTTTATGATACAACATCAAGCAATTCTCAGACACCAGCAAGGTGTCCAAGATTTTAAATCAATTCTGATGCTATCAGGAAAGAGTAACAGATTCCACAGGTTGAAGGCTCAAACACAAAGCACTGCCCCCCCCACACACACACACATTGCAGACTTCAATCCTAAACTCAAGCTGTTGCCTGGGCTTCTGACACACTGACTACAGATGGGAGGTTCCAAAACCCCCTCCAGCTCAGGAGACCAACTGAAAGTCCACATGGTTTACCTGTATTTCTGACTGGCTGGCTGTAAATTACAGGTTCCCCAAACTCCTCCTCCTCAAGTCTGATTAATCTCCTCGAGAAGCTCACAAAACTCTCGGAACAGTTTACTTACTAGATCACCAGTTTAATATAAATGATATTACTCACAGATGGCCAAGGGAAAGAGAGGTATAGGGCAGGAAGGGGTGGGGGGAGCATGGAGCTCTGAAGCCCTCCACAGAAGCCCCCCCCACCCAGTCTCTACACTCACCCACTCAAAAACTCTTGAACTTTGGCCTTTTGGATTTTCAAGGAGGCTTCCCTGTATAGGCATGATTAATTAAATCACTGACCACTGGAAATTGATTCAACCTCCAGCCCTTCTACCCTACCTGGAAGACAGGGGGATGGGACTAAATGTTCCAACCCCTAAGCACAAGGTTGATTCCTTTGGTGATCAGCCTCCATTCTTAACTGATCTAGAAGCAGTCCAAAAGCCACCTAATTAAATTATCAAAAGACATCAGTATCACTCTCATCTCTTAAGAAATTCCAAGGGTTTTTTCAGAAACAGGAGATCAAATATATTATTTCTTATTGTAAATCACAATATTAAAATATATAAGGAGCTCATACAATTCAATAGCAAAGAAACAAATAATCTGATTTAAAAATGGACAAAATGTCTAAATAAATATTTCTCAAAAGAAGATATAGCAATGACCAATAGGTATATGAAAAAATTCTCACCATAATTCATCATTAGGGCAATGCAAATCAAGACCTCAAAGAGATGTCACCTCATACCTGTTTGAACAGCTGTTATCAGAGAGACAAAAGGTAGCTAGTGTTAAAGAAAACATGGAGAAAGGGAACCTTGTACACTGTTGGTGGGAATACAAATCAGTACAGCCAGTATGGAAAACAATATACAGTTTCCTCAAAAAATTAAATAGATCTACTGTATGATCCAGCAATTCCATTTCTTTTCTTTTCTTTTTTTTTTTTTTTTTGTGTGTGTGTGTGTGTGTGTGTGTGTGAGACAGAGACAGAGAGAGGAACAGACAGACTGGAAGGGAGAGAGATAAGAATCACCAATTCTTTGTTGCAACACCTTAGTTTCTCATTGATTGCTTTCTTATATGTGCCTTGGCAAGGGGGCTGCAGCAGACCAGGAGACCCCTTGCTCAAGCCAGCGATCTTGGGCTCAAGCTGGTGAGCCAAGCTCAAACCAGATGAGCCCACGCTCAAGCTGGCAACCTCGGGGTTTTGATCCTGGGTTTTCCACATCCCAGTCCAATGCTCTATCCATTGCACCACCACCTGGTCAGACTACATTTCTAAATATATAGCCAAAAGAAATGAAATAAGATCCTCAAAGAGTTATCTGTGCAGCATTATTCAAAACAGTCAAGATGGGGAAACAGCACAAATGTCCACCAACAGATACACAGAAATAGAAATTGTGGTGCATTTGTATATACAATGGAAGAGTATTCAGCCATAAACAGAAGAAAATCTTGACACTTGTGACATGGGTCAACTTGGAGGATGTTGAAGTATGCCAGATGCAGAAAGACAAATAGTACATGATCTAATTTATACGTGGGACCTAAAATAGTCAAAAGCATAGAAGCAGAGTAGAATGCTGGTTATCGGGGGTGGGGAGGAAGAAATGGGTAAAATGTTGATCAAGGGGTACAACATTTCAGTTACACAAGGTGAATAAGTTCTATGTACAACAATGTGACCATCATAACAGCATTGTATAACATACTGACATTTGCTGAGTGAGGGAAAACCTTAAGTGTTTACACAACACACAAAAATAGTAACCTTGTGAAGTGACATCTCTGTGAAACAGCTTGATTGTGGTGAATGTTTCACAATGCATACCTGTATCAAATCATCAAGTTTCTTACCTTAAATGCATATATTTTTAATTATCAATTGTACCACAGTAAGTGTGGAAGAAAAAATGTATTTACTGATATAAAGAATATTAAAAGATACGTAATGGCATGTTTTGAAGACAGCAATCCAAAAGGCATAATTTTAACTAGGCCCCAATTAAAGGACTTAGCTACCTACCAGCATTCAATCAATCAGCAACATATTCATAGAAAGATAACCATCCCTGACTATCTAGCAACATAATACATATGGGGAACACAATGGCAGAAATAAAAATACATAAAGAACTTTTAGAAAGAGATAAAAAAACTCAAAATGGCATTCTATTTAAAGATTAGAAAACAGATTTACCCCTCATAGGAAAATTACATTTTTTTTCTTTCAGTTCAATTGTGTACTATCTCCCAGTGGCACTGGGGACAATAATGATGTTGTCCCACAAGGTTTGTGATGTTCGGTGAAAGATATATTCCAATCTGTAAAATGCATGAAAGTCTGTCCTTTCACAGGGAGGAGGAGATAAAACCAGTATTTGAGGTCCTGGGTTATGCAGAAGAAACATGGTGGTCTTACCTTGATAAAAAGAGGTTAAAGGCTCCTGCTGCTAGTGATGGAAGGCCTTTGGATTTCTTTCAGGATAGATTCTCTGTTTTTTCTCTCCTGCCCTGGAGGAGGCGATATGGGGGCTTCCTACTGCCTGAGATGGTGGTTAAGAAATGGAAGCTTGGAACCACTCACTTTAACCTGGCTCTGTAACAGGTCTGTGAGGAGATTAGTGGGATGTTCATGGTATATAGTCTAGTTTGCCAGGAACAGAGAACAGACTCGGATGTAAAAAGGAGCCTGGTGGGAACATAAGTATTTGGCTGCTCTTATCCTTGGTACATACAACTTTCTTAGGGATCCTGAAAGGGTGGCTTTGGTCATTATGAATGGAAGTCAACTAAATAGCCTTCTGAAACACCTCCCTGTGTGACCTTGAAGCCTTTCAATCAACTCTTCATAAACATGATCTCATAATACATGTGCAGCTCATGATACTAATTCCCTACTTAAAGTTTTTTTAGTGTCATCCTCTAGTTCTTAAAATAAGCCCCCACATCCATACCAAAGCCTGAGGACTTCACCTTTCTCGTTGTGTGACACTTCCCCTTCTTTTCTGAGTGCCCATCACACAGACGTCTCATCACTCTCCAAAATGCACCATGCTGCTTCTTTCCTGGGGCCTTTTCCTCACATCCTTTTCCCCACTTGCTCCTCCCTCTACCTGGCCAGTTCTCTGTCTTGTCATCCTGATACTCACATCTCAGAATAATATAACTTCTTATGCAAAGGCTTTCATGAACATTGCACTCTACCGTCAGGAAGCCCCAAGTCCCTCTGTCACATGCTCTCCTAGCAAGCCATATTTCTCCTTTACAGCACTAACCATGATATGGTTGAATACTAAATCTATAGGTGGTTAAGTCAAATCTACCTCTCTAGAAACTGAAATTTATAGGTTCAGATAGCATATCACTTGCATTCAATCCCAATTTCCTAGGAGCTCCATAATTATTTACTGGAAGACTAACTGAATGAATGGATCTGATTTGGGGCATTAACTGCTCTTTGGTTTTGAACTAAAGATCAACATTCACGCCTGAACGCCCTGCTCATTGTCATCACCTGTACCTTAGCTACGGCAGAAAAGAGTACCTCATCCCTTGCCCCAAGCTGCTGCTTTAATAATTTTATTTAAAACTGAAAGATGACTTATGTCATCGCCACTTTCTAATGCACCTCCTCTCTCAACCTTCTCAGAACAAATGATGATTTCACCGCTTCACCAATCTTTCATTACTATCTTGGGTTTCAATCCCTTCAAGATGCCAGTCACTCTCCCGAGGTCATATGGCATTGAATGCAGGACACAGTCCCCTGGGTATGATCTGATTCTCCTGCACAGAAGAGGAGTCTCTACTTTCATTTGAGGTGCTATGATTTCAACCTGTGAACACATTATCATGACCAAAGGTGACAAAATAGCCAATGCATTGAGTGAATTTCCACTTATTTTAGTTATTACAATTTTAATATCTTGCCTATTGCCCTTAATTTAGAAATGGATTAAATTTAATATAAACTAACCACAAAAATAGAAAATGTGTAAAAGTAAGTCTCCAAACCTCTGTTACCTTTAGGTCAAGATATTTCTAATTTCTATCGTTCTTTTTAGAATGATAACACTTACTGGGCGGGATTTAGTTGTACTACCTTATGCTCGAAAGAAACACAAATAGGCATGACACTTCTCCTTAAAATCCTGGCAGCATCCTGCCTTCTTCTCCTTCTGTATATTTATTCAAGGTAAGAGACATTAAGTTTCTTATTGAATCAAAGGAAGTTTTGTGAGCTTTGCGAGATTTTAGAATAGATTTTATATTTAAAATACTCAAATAGATAGGGAAAGGAAGAGTAAGAGGGAAAGGAAAGGAAAAAAAAAGAAAAGAAAAACTAGAGAGATACAGACAGAGAGAAAGAGAGACAGGAGATATGAAAGAGCAGAGGACAGGGAGAGAAAAGAGAGAGGAGAGAAATAAAGCTGGCATTACAAACATGCAAAAAATCTTAGAGCTGCCATTATTTTGCCACATGGACACATCTTCTTGGAATTATGTAACCTCATTAGTACCTGTCTCTCATGACATCAAATGTCTTGGCCTCAGTAGTTAAAAACAACACTTTGAGATACTTTCCAGTATGAAAAAAAAATTGTATATTCCTTTGGTAATGATGTATATGCATATTATATGCCTATGTTAATTTAGATGGTTATATATACATATTAATGCATATGTTAATTTAGATGCTTACAAAGTATTTCATTTGTAGCATATTATTTTGTTTTTTATTCTCTAATCCCCATATCCATAAAAATATTTGTAAATATTTTTCCTGATGTAAAAATTATAATATTTTTACAATATAAAAAACAAAGCTATTTTTCAATAGAGACAGATCGATGTTATAAGTAATTCCTTGCCAGGGCTTATTAAGTTATCACAGGTTATCATTTTAAAAATAATTTTTATTCTTATGATGTTTATTTTTCTTCTAATTTCTCTTCAAATTTCTTACTCTCCTATTCTTTGCTTTTCTCTATGTACATGAATGACTAAAGGGAACCAAAACTTCTAAGGGCCCTACCTCCCAGCTCAGCAGGAGAGCTTGGCAGTGTTATTAATGGATGTTTGGAAGCACAAATCCTGAATCTGTGAGAAATAAGAGGTAAGATGACGTTTATGGACGAGGAGCTATTCTCACTGCATGGTCTGACTGAATATGCCCCTCACCCCCTAGCTATAACACTACAGAGATAACATTTATCATCTACGAGTACCAAAACCAGTTCAGGACTGTATCGATGCCTCACCCCTCTCCTCTGTGACTCTGTTGTTTATCCAAGCATGGGGACAAGGCACTTCAAAGGGAATTCTATCCTCAGATCCGCTCCGTGGGAGGCTGAGCGGGACAAGAAACAAGCTCTCGATTGGTATTTATTGAGTGCCAAATGTTTCCTCAACACTGTACAATACACAAGGAGAGACATGGTCCATGCCCCATGGGGTTAGCATCTAAATAGGACCAATGAAGTGAGGCATAATTGGCTGAATTTTTCCCCTGTGTTGATGACTTCTCTATGGGAACCCAAATCGCCCTCTGTGAAGACTGGTGCTATTCACCAAACCTTAACAAGCGCGTTCCGTCTTTGAGAGCCTGGCACAGTCAGCCCCATCAAGGGGGAGAGCTCTGTGTTTGACATAACTGCCTCAGATTCAGTCTCCCTCCTCAGACGCAGTCTTCAATGGCCTTGGCAGCAGAGGGAAGTCAACAAAAGGCTTTGAGGGTGATCCAGGAGAATCAGGAAAACCCTTATCCCGAAGACAAAAGCTCAGCCTAATACTTCTAGAGTTGCTCTCCTGGCTGCCATTTTTAATATATCACTTCAGTCGTTGGAGCTCCCCAGTGGGTCCCCTGTTTCTACTGAGTTCAATGGGGACCTCCAGACACTGCCTCAGATTTGATGCTATCCTTTTGATGCCCAGATTATGCCCCATGGCCAGCCTGGCAGACTTTCACTGTGCACATCCTAACCTCCAGCTTCACAAACCCAGGCAAAGCTGTTCGTTCTCCCCAAGACAACGTGAATCTCCTTCTGCACACCTGTCTGTCCCGATGAACTGTTCAAATTAACCCAGTCCATGTTATCTCTGGTCCACCATCTCACAATTTACTTGAATGGTTTTTTTTTTCTATATCTTGATCTATTTTTGCTTATTTGACTTCCCATTTTGTCTCGTAAGTATTTTATCTATAGCCAAAGCTGATGAAACAGTGAACAGAAGAAAACCTGATATAATATCCTCATGGTAGAACCCAAAATATATTTTCTGAGCACTCTTAAGAGGCCCTTGTATATCCAGAACAGGTTACTACTTTTTTTAAAGTCTCTACCTACAACTCAATTCTAAAAATGTATTCAATTCTTCAAACCAAGGTAGAGCCAAGAACTGTGGGTTAATGCAGAGCACGGATAAAAGAAAGCCCGGGCCACCTCAATCCTATAAATCCTAATCCTCCAAAGTTGCCTGAATTTGGATCACTCAGTTCCCACAACTACCAAATGTATGCCCAGTGAAATTGTCTTGTGTCAAACAATAGGTTATGTGTTTCACTAATCAATATGTTATGCAATAAACTGGACAGAGGCACAAGCAAAAGGCCTATATATATAATCAATAAATGGCATAAAATTGGAGGGATTCATTCGTTTACTCAAAAAACACATATTGAGAACCAAATATTTTCCAGACACAACGCCGAGTGTTAGGAACTCAATAATGAGCAAAATCAGATAGCGCTGCCTTCTTCAACTATACACTCTAAAGGGGAAATTAAATTAAGCGTATAAATAAATCTAAAACTGCAACTCTGCTAGGTTCTGTGAATGAAAGGCATATGTACTGAGAGTATATCACAAGAGCTATACCCTTCCAAGGATGTAGCAGAGAATTTCTGTTTAGAAGTGATGCCCGAGCCAAGATCTGATGGCAGCATGGCTTTAACCAGATAAGTAGCGAAGGGAAGAACCAGCCACGCAGAGCGAGCACATGTTATTGGCAGAGGCTTCACTGTTCCAAAGTGGAGGGATGTAGCTATAGCTTTTCTAACTCCCTATGTTCCGATCATCAGACAGCATACCTACCACTCATCTCCTTATTCCCGTTTCATCGGCCTTCTCTCATGGAACTTGAATTTCTGCTGGCAATACAATGCAATGTCATTCTTCTAATGCATTCCTCAAAGACAGATCTTTACAGTGTTCTTTCATTAAAGCTTCTGCAGTGCCTAGAATAGTGTTTGAATATTATTATCAGGTGGAACAAAGGGAAGAAATCAAAATGATGACATTTAACATATATATAAATGCAAATATTTATATGTGTTTCTTAAAAGTGAAGAGAAGGTAGCCTTACCTGCCTCTTTTTTTTAATGTAGTTCCAAAGTAGGGACTCCTCCAGTTGCTAGGCAGAAACACATATCCTTTATGAAAGTTTGTCCTTAACCTAGACTCATATAGTTTCCGTAGATTAAATTCACATAAATTTGAGTTCACAGCTTTAAACTTTGACAACGCATGAGAAAACAAGATATCACAAGTAAAGGAAAACCAAATCATGAAAATAGAACCTGAGATCCCAAATAATCTAATTATAAGATCTGGAATATAAAGTAAGTACGCTTTCAATGTTTAAAGATATAACAGATGGAATTCACAATAAGACTGAGAAACAAGAGACTGTAAAAACACAACTAGGCATCATAAAAAATGACTTTTCTACAAATTGAAAAATATTAATGCTGTCGTTGAAACCTCGATGTACAGCTTAAATACAAGCTTTGATCCCGCTGAAGAGTACTGAGGGCAAGAGACAACCACAGCAACTACAAAAGGAAACGGGAAATATATAAAGGAGAGACAGACGCAGAGGAAAGAACTTTTAAATAACCAACGTGTATCCAATTAGAATTCCAGAACAGAATAGAAGTAATAGAAGAGAATACAGAAAGTCTAGCTGAGAAATTTTAAGAATTGCTAATGATAAAAAAAAAAGAAAAGTTCAAAACAGGGATACACAAAACCACCCAGAAGGAGAAATAAATAAATCTATTCTAGATACTTATTTTTAAAGAAATTTTTGTTTTTGTTTTTAAATGATTTTAGAGCGCAAGAGAGGGGAGAGAGAGAGCAACATCGACTTGTTGTTCCACTTATTCATGCATTCATTGGTTGATAAACGTGCCCAGACCAAGGATTGAACCTGCAGCCTTGAACTATCAGGACAATGTTCTAACCAATGAACAACCCAGCTAGGGGTACTCTAGACACTTCTTAATAAAGTTACATAAAACCATTTAAAAATGACTTTCAAAGCAATCAGAAAAAAAAAAAGGTGATTACCTATAAAAGAAAAGCAATAGATGAATTCTCAATAACAACACTGGAAAGGCTGAGAGAAAATATTTATACTTGTAAATCTAAAACCAGGTACCAACTAAATTATTATTTTTGCAGTCAGGAAAAGGGACTGAACGATTCCCACCTAAAAGCTATGAAAAATGTACCTCCAGGAAGATGGTAAAAGATTTCCATGAAGAATTTCCAAAATGTAAAAAAAAGTAATATGAGTAACAAAACAGGCTAACATATATGATAAATAAATCTAAAACACTGTCTGCATACAACAAAGTTAGCTAAGTATAAGTTAAGGGACTTAAAAAATGAGATTAAATAGCCCTGGCCAGGTAGTTCAGTTGATTAGAGTGTCACTCCAGTATGCCAAGGTTGTGGATTTGATCCCTGGCCCAGGCACATAAAAAAAGCTATCAATGTAGGGACAACTAAGTGGAACAACAAATTGGTGTTTCTTTCTTTCTCTCTTTCCCTTCATCCTTAAAAATCAGTCGATAGTCCTGGCTGGACAGGTTGGTTGGTTAGAGCATCGTCGCAAAGCACAGAGGGTGTGGGTTCAGTCCCTGGTCAGAGCACATACAGAAAAAGATCTATGTTCCTCTCTCTCTCTCTTCCTCTATCACTAAAACCAATAAATAATAAAAAAAAAACCAAATAGATAAGTTTAAAAAAAATTTTAATGAGACAGAATTAAAACATTAGTCATTTGTAACATGTAAGACAGAAAAAGTGTCTGCATTTAGAGCATTCTAAAATCATGTATTGTTCAGGACGAGGGGGATTCATTCATGGAACACAAATGATATTAAGTAGTCAGTTTACATTGATTTCAGTTAAATACAAACATTAAACTATTCAGGTAAACAATAAAATAATAAAAATAAGGTATATAACTTCTAAAATTACAAACCCATTTAGACAAATTGAGTTTAAAAACTCAGCCACTCCAATAGTAGGCAGGAAATAAGGATTTCTTTAAAAGCATACAAAAGTTAAATATAATAGCATATAAATATATTAAATATAAATAGCATATATATTATATAAATATAATAGCATATCTTCATGTTGATTTTATTTTTTAATTTTGTTTTACAAAGCCCTGAAATTATTGTATTAACACGTAATTCTTAGTTTATTTACACAAACTGTGTGAAAATAAATATGTAAATAAGCCCCAAGATACACATAGCCTATTAAATTTCAAATGATTAGATAACAAATTTAACTCTAAGACTTCAACTATGCCAATAGTTTTTTTTGATTCATTTCAAGAATTCACAATGTCTCACCATCATGCTGTAATAAATCATCAAAGATGATTAGTAAGACTTTTCAAGGAAATTTTCCTTTAAATAATGAAAGACCAAGTGAATGTTCAGCCAAACCTGGTATAAAGCACAGATTCTATTCTAGCCCTTGGCTTCTAGCTCTCTGTCTGTCTCTGTTTTTATGGCCATGAGCTATTTACTATATGTTTTGGTCAACAAGGGACTGAATACATGACAGTGGTCTCATAAGATGATAATGGACCTGAAAAATTTCTACAGCTTAGTGACATCATAGCTATCATAATGTCATAGTGCAACACATTACTCATGTGTTCATGTCATTCTGGTGTAAACAAACCCAATGTGGTGACTAATGACTAAAAGTATCGCACATACAATTATGTACAGCACATAACACGGTTGACCCTTGAGCAAGGCAGGGCTTAGGGATACCAACCTCACAGTCAAAACTCCAGTATGACTTTTGACTCTACAGTCAGCCCTTTGCATCTGCAGGTTCAATCAATAATACATCAATAATACTGTTTTTGATTTGCAGTCGGGAATCCGAAGTCAGGGAACCGTGGTTGGCAGTGCAAAAATACTCTTTTTGATCTGCAGGTGGTTGAATCTGAAGATGCAAAATCCATGGATACAAAGGGCCCACTAGAATTATTGAAGGAAAAAAAAAGTAAATCTGCATACAATTGGACCCAGGTAGTTAAAACCCATGTTGTTCAAGCATCAACTAGACTTGATAATAAATGACTATGTTATTGCTTTATGTGGTTACTACACTATACTTTTAAGCATTATTTTAGAATGTACCCTTTCAGTTTACAGGGTGGGACAAAAGTAGGTTTACAGTTGTCTGTATAAAAAAATAATACAGAAATTAACAAATAATAATATAACATTAAACTCTGTTTTATGTAACTACAACTGTAAGTCTACTTCAGCCCCACCTTGTATTAGAGCAGTAGGTTGTACTCTATGCCGGCAGCAGCCTGGTCCGTCTTGAGCTTACCGTTCCCTGCATCATTTTGTCTTGTGCTCGATTCAAGCTCATGTCGTTTTGTATAGAAACAGGCTGCACTGGCTTGTAGCCGGGAGCAACGGGCTGCACAGTCAAGCCTAGGGGTGTATGTAGTAGGCCAGGCCACCTAGGTTTGTGCAAGTAAAACCTGTGATACAATGTGTACAATGACACATTTCTCAGAATGTACCCCCATTGTTAAGCAATGCAAGACAATATACATGTTTTATATATGCAATATATGCGTTTTCTAAGTGTGTGTGTACATGCGTGCATGTGCATGTGCATGTATTTTACATCTGTTTCCCAAATTCAGCCTGTGTCTTTTGTATTCTGAATGCATGTGGATGATTTGAGACACCTTAAGCAATCCCAGTGATCTTCGGGGCACAACACAGGGCGGATGAATGTGTCCGCATTTAGTTCGATTTGGTAGCCACTCCGCTTTCACCCAGAGCGGCTCCCCAAAGTCACCCTGCGGGGACAGTGGAGCCATCTGTTTCCTATTTTGCTCCGTTCACAGGGCAGGGTTCCATTTCAGCCCCCGGTACGCTAGGTCTGACCGATGACATTTGAGGTAGCTGCGACCCGTAGTGATGAAGATCGCGGAAGATGATGGGCTCGTTAAGCGCATCTCATTTTAGACAAACTGCAAGTGGCATTTTGTTTATATGGTTCATTTCGCCAACAAATTAGATTTCAAATTGATTGCTTTCTAAAAGGGCCTTTGTTCATCAATTCTGAGACCAGGCAATTACAATCAGAATCCTAGTAATTAATGCTCTCCTCTATTAAAAATGGTTTTTAAACAGCAAGGCACTCATGAATTTCAAAAGAAGATAAAATCTATTCTTGATGTTCAGTCCCTCTCGAGCACTGTATAGTGTAAAAATGAAAGAAAGGTCTTTGCACAAGTTTACTGTGAGAAAAAAAACGACAAATTATATGACGGCCCAGAACAAAGGCAAGTAAGCTTCTTAGATCTCTTTGTCAGGAAGTAACTAACGGCCCAGCAGAAAACAAAACATTTAACCTCTTGGCCAGTGAAGATCAAAAGTATTGGACTATGACTGAGTAGTATTTGCCATTTTACAAAAAATAAAAATAAAAAAAATAAAAAAATTCTAGCAAATGGCATTTTTATTTTAAAATTTGTGTACAAGGTGCATAATTTAGTCAAGTTACCATTCATTTTTTTGTAAGATTATTTTTTTATGTTACATCTCTGGAATCAACTTAAAAATTAAAGAAGGGTGGTAGGGAGCTTTCATGGTGTTTTCTTGGATTGTCACTGGCCCAAGTTTATAGCAAATCGCCACAGCTTTTTCCTGCCAGGAGCGGCTCCCTGTTTCTGAGTTCTTGTGCAATCATCATTGGGTTCAGATCCTACCTACATCACTAACATCCTGATGAACTTGGGGTAAATTTTACAATCTTCTCATTATAAAATAAAACATAATTCTGGTCATAACATAAATAAAAGATATAACTTATTAATTATCGTTCCATGGAAACCACCCAGGACAAGAAATCGCCTTTTGCTCCCTGTTTGAAAAGTCCCTTCTGTAGGCTCCATTCCTATCATATCCTATTTCCTGCCCCATATTTTCCTATTACCTTGACTTTTATAGTAATCATTTCCTCATATTTTAAAAAGTGGTTAGCTCATCTAAACGAGACTTCCTAAACTTGGATTCAGCCATTTCTCCAGGAATTGGAAAAGTTTTTTCACATCTTCGATTTCTAACCAGATGATGTATAAATCTCGGATCATTTAGCTCCCAGGTATGTTAATGTTTGTGCGGACCTGGTCCAGCACAGAGTGGGTACTCAGCCACATGCTACATTGTCCCAACTCCCTTCCCTAGACAGGCAAGATGGTTGACAGGGAGGAGGAGAGCAGGACAGAGGTGGGCTCCAAAGAAAGGGAAGATCCCGTGAAAGTCTCACATGCAAGAGCAACAGATTGCATTCAACCTTGACTGGCACACTGTGAAGGAAAGATCATGATAATCCTTGTCACTCTAGCTGTTCACAAAAACATCGATTCGGACATGAAAGACTCACTTGTGAGTTTGCTGCTCTCTGGGCACCTGAGACTTAGGAATTTTCTCTCCGCCCCGGCTCTAATGAATGGTGTGACATCTGGTGTGCTGTGGAATATTTGGAATTTCTGATCAGGAAAGAATAAATCACCTTTGAACTCAAACCTTTCTCCACATTGCAAAGATGGGGAAATAAATTCAAACAGAGAGTGATTTTCTCAAGGTCCAATCACAGAAACTCAGGTCTCCCGGGAAACATTGCGCTTATTCCCTTATCTCCTGACCCAGAATCTTGCTGCAGTTTCTCGCTCCTGCTGAAGAAAGTCCAGTCGTTTGTGTCAGGCGTTCTTACGCAACGTCAGTCCTCTGAAGTTGCTTGAGAAGTGATACTGTGCTTCCTCCACTGACTTGCTTCTGAGAGGGGGAGAATGTTCTAGCCACCTCCTCTCTGTTCAGTGAGAGGAGTTCCTGAGGCAAATTCTTCCATTGCTGAGCAGAGAAGGGGGTGGGAAGCCACAAATGGGGAGTGTGGTGGGGCTCCGGGTTGAGACCGGATGCCGGACCCACTAGGAGGACTGTGGAACCACTCTTGCTAGAGAAGCCATGGAGGGTTAGTTTTGAGGAAGAGGAGAGAGACAAGGTGGTTAGCATTTGGAAAGAGTTTTTAGGAAGGTGGCAGAGTGTATGAAGTGTCATGGACCCTCTTTTGAATCTCTCCACGGTATTTCCAGAAAACATCCATTTCTTCCTTATGTGTTATATGGGAACAAGTGCTTCTGGTAAACCTCGCAGAATAGAGGGCTGCCTCAAGATTGGCCTAAACACAGCAGCTACCTGCAGGGTCCGGGGCAATGATCAACTGTGCTTGTGTCTTTCATGTCCTTTATTCATGCTCTTCACTGTTTAAACTGTCTTTCTTCTCTGCCCCTACAGGTGCACATAAGCGCATGTGTGATGGAGATTTAATGAGCACCTACTACATAACTAGCACTGTTCAAACTTCACATATGTTATGTCATTTAATTCTCACAATGCCTTAGGTACTTTAATTATCCCCATTTTACAGATGAGGCTCAGCAAAATCAAGTGATTTGCCCAAGACACGCAGCACGTAAACGATGGAGCAGGGACCTGAACTCAGGCCACCTAGCTCCAGAGACCACACTCTTCACCACCCCCCCACCCCCGCCTCTCTCGCCCCTCTCCATCACAAGCCCAGCAGTTGTCCTTCCTTGTGCAACCTCTTTATCTTCTCGACTTAATGACAAGCCCTGAGAGGAACGTTTGTCTTTTTCTTTGTTTATCATCTCCAGATATTTTTGAGCTATTTTTGGTGAAGTGAGGAGCTTGCATTATTACTTTTCATATTTAAAATTAGAATAACTCTTGTACCAAACGAAGTCTAACTTCAGATGCCAACATATGGAATACATAAAAGCAGAGATCCTCTGAGTGAAGATAAATAATTTGGTCAATAAACCAATGTAGATGCTAACAGATTTTAATCTTGGACCCTCTACTCCATAGTCCAAATCCTCACCTACTTATGCTATAAACCCTTCTCAAACCAGTAGCCTTAACACAACAGAGCAGAATATTGTACTAGCTGCATAGGTGGAATGACATGTAATAAAATAAGTTTTTATAATTTTTAAAAATATTATTTATTCAAAAGTACGTGTTGAGTGTTCCTATGAACTAGTAGGAAGAAAGCACCTCTGGCAGCAAGAGACACCCCCCACACACAAGTTTTAGGGAAGCAGAATTTGAAACTGTGTGAAGAAGACCATGGCTAACAAATGGGGATGGCTGAAAATATCAGGAAGCAGTAACATGTGAACATGCATGTACAGTTGTGGTGTCCTTATTGTTGAAGCAGAGAGGTCTAGGTAATAGTCCTCTGGACATGATTTCAGTGTGGACTACATGCTTTGGACAGAGGACTGGGCAGTAGGTCCTTTTCATACCAGCCCAAAAGTCTTATAATTCTGTTATTTCAACACAGTCTAACGCACATAAAGGACATTTAACAAATGCCATTGGATCATGACAATTACATGACACACACCAACAGTACTATATATACAGAAATGCTAAGACCTTTATGCATGTCTTACTAATGTTATTCATTTAAATTCCTGTCTTCCTCCATGGATAGAGCGATCCTTCCTATCATTTAAATTCAAATCGACAATATTTGAATTTCTTGTTAGAAACAATAATTTTCTGACAAATGATTCTTCATTTGCCTGAATAGCATAAACTCAAATACTTCCTTTATCACCAGGAAAATTTATCCTTTCTTTCCAAATTAATGCCTCCATTTGTATTCCAAAGTCAAACATGTTACATGAGGAAACTAAATGCTTATGACTTCAAATTGGTTAAATGTCCATTACCGTTTCTTCTACAAGGCTTTTAAGATTTCTGGAAAGGGAATGCAAATTAAATTGTGTGTGGAAGAGATAAATGTCTCTTTTATGCATAATAAATTGATCTAAAAGCTTGCTGATCCTCCAAATGCTACATCTGGGCTTGTTATCACATGGATATTCATTATAGAACATACACTAAGCAGATGAAGGTGGCTAATTCAACATGGAAACTATAATTTCTGCTCTGATTTGGAATTCTACTTTTTCATCAAAGTGAAGCTTGTTTTAATAGACATTCATCAGCTGCATCATGTTCTTATATTCGACCTAAAGTACTTGACACAAATATTTGTAAGAAACACTGTCATGTAAAAAGGTATGTGTGTGAGGTCATGTTAGTTGTCTAATTTCTAAAAAATAAACACTGCTTTGATCTACATGACACTATCTTATCGCGCTACCAAATGAAATATTAGCAAGGAACTCAGGTTTTTGATGCAGTGTTGTCCAATAGAAATAAGCATAGACCATAAACAGAGGGCACACATGCAACTTTAAAACTTTGTAGTGGTCCAGGCTGGTTGGCTCAGTGGTAGAGCATTGGCCTGGAGTGTGGATGTTCCGGGTTGGATTCCAAATCAGGGCACAAAGGAGAAGTGACCACCTGTTTCTCCACCCTTCTCTCTTCCCCTTCTTTCTCTCTCTTCTCCTCCTGCAGCCACAGCTCGATTAATTTGGCTCATCGTCTGGGCGCTGAGGATGACTCTGTGGAACCTCCACCTCAGGCGCTAAAAACTGCTCTGTGGCCAGCATGGCCCCAAGTGGGCAGAGCTTCAGCCCCAAACAGGGGTTGCTAGGTGGATACTGGTCGGGGCACTGTTTATCTCCCCTCCTCTCACTTGGAAAAAGCAGAAAAAAATTTTCTTTTCTAGTGACACTAAAAATAGTAAATGTAAACAGATAAAAATTACCTTCATCATATGTTTTATTTAACTCTATATATGCAAAAAATATTTCAATATTTTATAATCATTATAAAATATTAATAATATTTCTTACCTTCTACTTGATTTTTTATAATATGTGAAATCTGCATTGTGTCTGCACTAACAGCTCATCTCAATTTGGACTAGCCCCAGTTCACGTGCTCAATGGCTTGTGGCCACTTCCCACCCCAGCTCCATCAGGCATATAAGCAGAGGTAACTCGTGGGGGCTCTACCAGACAACACAACTCTGAGGACTAAGTTCCCACACTTCATTACATTTCACCAGCCCCTGCTTTTCGCCTTTTTTCCCATTGTGGATGAAAACAAGAGTCACCTATGTCTCAGTATCATTGAACCCTAGAAAAGTGAGAAATAATTACGGCAGGATATTAAAATCTCCAATCACAATAATGAATGGCTACAAAAGAAGTCTAGACTTTTACTGTCTAAATTCTCACCCTTTGGGGAAACAGAACAGGGGAGATTTCTCAGCCTCCCTTCATTTGAGGACCATGGAGAGTCAATCAGTTAGCCTAGTTCCTGTTGATCTCATCTTTACTACCGAGGGTATTGTTTTTGGTTTCTTTATTAGCTTTTGTTTTATTTTGTTTTTACCTGGCTAACTAGGCCAACAGATTCCAGTAGAGCCCCCTGCACCACGGATGTCATGTCACGTGCAGAGAAGAAGGATAAAAATACTACCTAGCTCTGTCCCCTACATGCATTTTGAGTCCTGTTGTCCTCAACTGGAAAGAGAAATGGACTCGATCAGAGACCTCTCTGTGGTCCACAGGGATGTATATAGCCCACTGATATTCTCTGTACAACCAGCACAGTGTAACTTAATTTGAATTTGTTGACAACACTTAAAAATCAGGAGATTTCAAAAGAATCTGAATCACAATGTTAGTGTGTGAAAAAAAATGACCTCTGGTGAGCTCTAGTCCCAGTTCTTGGATGGGATCCTAACATGCTAACCCTCTATCCCAACTAACTCCTCAGATTAGACCCACTGGGGACTCTGGAACGGTGTATGCCTCTTGCTGGCTCCGCTGGTGGTACTGGCTTTGGACTGCAAAGCACAGCCAGGGACACGGGCCAGCCTTTTTCTGTCACTTATCCTGTTCACAGTTCAGTGTCAGCTTGCTCTGCCTCTGTGCGGGACCCCTGACAGCAATGACGCCAACGACTTGGCCTGTGGTAATTATTTTCTCTCGGTCACTAGCATGCACATGATTAATCTCCGCTATAGAACTTTTTCAAGAACCAATGGTCATGCTGTTTTTGAATTACATGGGAAATGAAGCACTAACTCAACAAAGGGACATATAGCTTTACCAGTATTATGTACCAAACCTATTGGATTGGACAGTGACTATTCGGCTTAACCCTGGAAATTCAATTATACTTGTAAATTTCCTTGAAAACTGTGCTTCCTAAACCTCATATTTGGCTCCTAAGTTCTCAGCTGCCCCTCTGCTCAACTTGTCAGAAAATCCTGACTATTGGATTCATATTTCCACTTTGGTCAAGCTGCCTATATTGGTTTCCTAGTGCTGCCATAAAACATTGCCACAAAGCGGGGGACTTAAAACAGTGGTAATTTATTCTCTCACAGTTCTGGAGGCCAGAAATCTGAAATCGAGGTGTCGACAGGGCCACACTCTCTCCCAGAGCACTAGGGGAAAATTTATTCTTACCTCTCTCAGCTTAGAGCCAATATCATTTAAGAGTTTTGCTCTTAAACATTATGGTAGAAAGACCTGGGTTTCAATCCAGGCTTCCTCACATACTAGCTGTGAAGATTTAGACAGGTAGCTTCACCTCTGTAAGCTTCAGTTTTTTCACTGTGAATTAAGATGAATAATAGTAGTCACCCCACGGTGATGTTTCTGAATTTAAATGAGATAATGTTCATAAGCCTCTGTTGTTGTTGTTGTTGTTGTTGTATTTTTTCAAAGTGAAAAGTGGGGGGCAAGGGGGTGGCAGACAGACTCCCACATGCGCCCAACTGGGATCCACCCACATGCCTACTAGCGGGCGATGCTCTGCCCATCTGGGGTGTTGCTCCGTTGCAGCCAGAACCATTCTAGCACCTGAGGTGTAGGCCATGGAGCCATCCTCAGTGCCCGGGCCAACTTTGCTCCAATGGAGCCTTGACTGTGGGAATGGAAGAGAGAGATAGAGAGAAAGGAGGGGGCAAGGGTAGAGAAGCAGATGAGCGCTTCTCCTGTGTGCCCTGACTGAGAATTGAACCTGGGACTTCCACATGCCAGGCCAATGCTCTACCGCTGAGCCAACAGGCCAGGGCTCATAAGCATCTTGAAACAGAGACTAGCACATGCTAAAAGTTCAAAGAAATTATACTTTTCATTATTGGGGACATAATTTTTACCTTATTATGTTATGTAAACCTGAATTTTGAGCTCTTTGAAACTTTGCCTGTAATCTAATTTCCATTACCATGCCATTACTCACAGACAAATGCTCAATGCACCAAGACATTTATTAACTAAAACCCATGTAATTAGAAATAAGACATAGCTATTATTCAGGAGTCACTATAAAGAAATTTTATGCAACTATTACCACCAAATTATTCTCTGTAGTATTACTACTGTCCTCTATAGTATCATATAACTACACTTACTGTTAAAAGCAACAAAGCCAAAAGGACCAATAAGCTAAGGTACAGGTGCTTCTGCACAGACAGCACCTTCCTGGGTAACATTTTAATTTCCTCTTTTTGGTAAATACATGTCACTCTATATGATTATATCTACCTCTAAATTTCTCTCACTGTGTTTTGCCAGATACTAAAAATTTACCATACTGAACTTCAATTTTCTTTTTTTTTTTTTAATTTTTCCCCCTTTTTTTTGTATTTTTCTGAAGCTGGAAATGGGGAGGCAATCAGACAGACTCCCGCATGCGCCCCACCGGGATCCACCTGGCACGCCCACCAGGGGGCGATGCTCTGCCCATCTGGGGCGTCACTCTGTCACGACCAGAGCCACTCTAGCGCCTGGGGCAGAGGCCAAGGAGCCATCCCCAGCGCTCGGGCCATCTTTTGCTCCGATGGAGCCTCAGCTGCGGGAGGGGAAGAAAGAGACAGAGAGGAAGGAGAGGGGGAGGGGTGGAGAAGCAGATGGGTGCCTCTCCTGTGTGCCCTGGCCAGGAATCAAAGCCGGGACTTCCGCACGCCAGGCCGATGCTCTGAACTGCAATTTTCAAACTGTGATTTATGACTTCTTAGGGGCTGATAAAATCAACTCAGTGTGAGGCACAGAAAATTTAAAAAATGAAATACAGTAGAATAGAATAGGGTAGAATAGAATAGAATAGAATAGAATAGAATAGAATAGAATAGAATAGAATAGAATAGAATAGAATAGAATAAGAGTAGAGTAGAAGAAAAGGAAAAAAGTGAACACTCTAACTATGCCTGTTCTTGCTTGATCTTGGAAGTTAGCAGAGTCAGGTCTGGTTAGCACTTGGATGGCAGGATGGCAAGATAAGAAAAAATATGAGAATAAATAAATGCGAATATTTTTGAGGAGCATTTGTTTCTGTTATACAAATACATGTGCATCAATATATTTGTATGTTCTGGTAGGTGACATAAACTGCATTTCTATCAGGAGTTGTAGGCAGCCACTGATTAATGTGCATCCAATGCAGACATCATACAGGTATAGTCCTCCTTGTGGTAGATCATACTTTCAAGTCTCAATTCTATATTTTTAACTTTTTTTTCCTGAAAATTTTCAAAACTACAGAAAAAAACAAACAAACAGTATATTCTTTATGTGGATTCATTGAGTTTTGAGTTTTTAAAAGATTTTAATGCTTTTGGGTTTTCTCTCTCTGCATACTTATTATTACTATTCTTATTCTAAATCTTTTTATCATTCCATTGAATAATCACAAAATTATTAAGAATAAGTGTAGGTATCATGACTTCAATAAAAAAGTATATCTCTTCTAAGAACAAGGATATTCTATCACTTACCCTCAATAAAATTAACAAATTCAAGAAATTTAATATTTTTAAAAATTTTATTATCTACCACACAGCACATAATCCAGTTTTGCTGACCTCTCCAGGGATGACCTTTTTTATTAACTCTCTTTTAGTTCAAGATATAATCCAGGATTGTGCATGACATTTAGTTGTCTTGCCTTTTTTTATCTCAATTTTAGAATAGTTCCTCACTGTTCAGTGTATCAAATCACTGTCCAGGGCCTTACAAACTTTCATCTAATAGTTTTGATAATTCTTGCCTGAAACAACAATTGCTATGGTGGAGGATAAGTTTTTCTTAAACTCAAAGAACAGTATGCATGTACACATGCACATATCCATGCTGTTATTTATATTTATATATTATAGATATAATTCTCGCAATAGCTGTGAAAAATAATTTCCTGTTACATAATGAGGGAGCTGACTCTTCATCTCTTCATATGGTTCCAAATTCCTCTCTAGTGTTCTCTCATTTCAATCTGCCTTTAGCATTTCTTGCAAATCAGGCCTATGGGGTAACAAACTCCTTTAGCTTTTGTTTAACCTAAGAATGTTTTCATTTCTTCCTCACTTTTGAAGGTCTCCTTGCCAGATATGGGACTCTTGGTTACCATTTTTTTTCTTTGAACACTTTGAATATATCAACCTTATAATATTTTTGTGGTTGAAACTGGACTTTAGAATCTAATAATGTGTTAACTGTGGAAACCAGATCTTCCCCTTCCTTAGGTTTTTCAGCCTTCTTCTTCTCCTTCTTTCTCTTCCTCTTCCTCTTCCTCTTCCTCTTCCTCCTCCTCCTCCTTCTCCTTCTTCTTCCACTACCTTTTCTTTTTCTTCTTCTTCTTCTTCTTCTTCTTCTTCTTCTTCTTCTTCTTCTTCTTCTTCTTCTTCTTCTCCTTCTCCTTCTTCTTCTTCTTCCTCTTTTTAAATTGATTGATTTATATAAACTGTCCTTGTACAGAAGATCTGCTTGAGGTTATAAAGTCATCTATGGTCTTTTCGAAGCCTGTGTCTTCTCTTGCATGTGCATGGTCACTTTCTAATATCTCCCAAAATACACAATTGCTCTTGAATATTCTACTCTTCAACATCTGCCTCCCAAAGAGGGGAAAAGAGAAAAATAAAGGTGATGTTAGAAAAATGTCAGCCCTGACTGACCAATTGGTGATGCAGTTAGTAGAGTGCCAGCCTGGGATGCTGAAGACCCAGGTTTGAAACCCGAGGTCACCGACTCGAGCATTGGATCACTGACTTGAGCATGAGATCATAGACCTGACCCCAAGGTTGCTGGATTGTGCCCAAAGATCACTGGCTTATGCCCAAAGGCCACTGGTTTAAAGCCCAAGGTCATTGGCTTGATCAAGAGGTCACTTACTTGACTATAGCCCATTGATCAGGCAGATATGAGAAGCAATCAATGAACAACTAAGGTGCCACAACTACAAATTGTGGTGCTTCTCATCTCTCTCCCTTCCTGACTGTCTGTCCCTCCATCTCTCTCTCTCTCAGTGAAAAAGAAAGAAAGAAAGAAAGAAAGAAAGAAAGAAAGAAAGAAAGAAAGAAAGAAAGAAAGAAAGCCCTTTAAATGCCCTGGAAGTCACTTCAGCTACAGGCAGAGGAGCTGGTGATAAGAGATTCAACAACTATGCCTCTCAAGCACTCTGTGACCAAGAGGAGCAATCAGCCCAAATCCTGTATATTTAGAGAACAAAATGCTTTGTGCCCACCCTGGCTCCTGCAAACTGTGTGATAGCTAGCTGCCTATTATACAGCTGAGGGTGGGGGTGGGGGTGGGAAGCTACCACCATACTAAGAGCCTTCAATAAAGTCAGAAAGTCTGCAATAATTACATTAGATAGATTTTGCCAGTACAATTGTTGTCTAGATGGTGAGTAAATTCCTGGTGCTTCTTACTCTGCCTTCTTCACAGAACACTTGTCTGCCTCAAACTTTCACACTTTCCTGCACTGATGTCCTTTGTTATGTGACTTTGTTACCTCCCACTAAAGTGGTAATTTCCCAACTATCATTTTGTGTTTAATCTCTTGATTTTATTTGGTAACTCAAGTAAGTCAAAAGTTGTGGTGTGCCAGTTCTGAACCTAGGCTCTAAGCAAAGCTGTGGGTTTCTAACTCATTTTTATTTTTTAGCCTCTGCTATCACCATAAGAAAAACATTCCCAGAGTGGCCTCAAGATGGAGATGAGAAAGATGTCACAAAAAGATGAACTCTCTATCTGGGTCCAGAGATGATTAGATAACATTGTAATGTGTTAGCAAGATCAGCAGGGTCTCCCAGCCAAGTCCAGCTTACATCAGTCAATCTTCACTCAACCCACAGACCTGTGAGCTGAACAAAACCTTATTAATTTATACCACTAAGATTTTGTGATTAATAAAAACACTATTACTGTAGCACAAATGATAAACATACAAACAGCCTCATAGGACTTGTTGAGACCTTACTTTTAAAGATTCACAACTTGGCCCTGGCCGGTTGGCTCAGCGGTAGAGCGTCGGCCTGGCGTGTGGTGGACACGGGTTCGATTCTCGGCCAGGGCACATAGGAGAAGCGCCCATTTGCTTCTCCACCCCTCCCCCTCCTTCCTCTCTGTCTCTCTCTTCCCCTCCCGCAGCCAAGGCTCCATTGGAGCAAAGATGGCCCGGGCGCTGGGGATGGCTCCTTGGCCTCTGCCCCGCGGCAGAGCGACACCCCGGAGGGGCAGAGCATCGCCCCCTGGTGGGCAGAGCGTTGTCCCTGGTGGGCGTGCCGGGTGGATCCCGATCGGGCGCATGCGGGAGTCTGTCTGACTGTGTCTCCCCGTTTCCAGCTTCAGAAAAATACAAAAAATAAATAAATAAAGATTCACAACTTGTATTCTTCTTTTCCATTGTTTTTTCCGTTGTTAATGTTTTCCCCAGGAACTCTTCTGCCAAGATATAAACATTTGTTCTATTGTTTCCTCAACATCAAACCCATAAGCATGCTTTCAAGCAGCATGAATTGCAATATTATGTATGCTTGTCCATTTTTCTCCCTGTTATTGCTTCTCTAGACTCCCACTCTGGAGTATAAACCACTCCAGGTAGAGAAATAATATGGTTACTGGTTTTGGCACAGGTTTTTGATTCAGCCAGGCCTTGGTCGCATGCCCTGTCTAGCTGTGGGGAACAGGGCAGATGGCTCAACGGCTTGGAGCCTCTTTCTTCATCCACAAGACATAGAGTACAACCACTTTCTAACTTGCGTGTTTTCTGTGAGTACTAAATGAGTTACAATGGGTAAAGAGTCCAGAACATGACTTATATTTAATAAATACCAGCTGTTATTAATCTATTATTAATACCTTTTACTGATCTCTATAACCATGGTTTTAGCATATTGACTATAGCACCACAAAAAAAAAGTTCAATAATTTGACCCAGAAAACCGAGAAAGTGGCAAAGCAGAGAGAAGCTACCAGCATGACATCAGGATTAAGATTTTTAAAAAGAAAAGAAAAATTAAATAAACTTATAAGAATGTCATCCAAAATCATGCTAAGGTAAAATGGATTTTAAAGTTTTGATTTTTAGATACAATTTTATTTTTGTTTTCCCTTCAATAAAATATTTTTGTTGTATTTTTTTCTTATTTTCTAACATCTAAGAAACATGAAGACACAACAAAAGTAAAAATCCATTGTCATAAATTTAAGTTTTAAATTAGAATATTTTCTTGTTTAAAAGAAAGAGTAAAATCAAATTGGGAGGAAAAATGGTCAATATAGTATTTATTACTGTTTTTCTACTTAGTGATTTATGCTTAAATTTTATTAGAAACATGATAAAATTAAAAGAGCTGTTACAATAGAACTGCATCAGCTCTAAAGCCGAACAGACCTGCTGTTGGGACTCAGTTTTGCCATCAATTATTTTGTAAGCCAGAGAAAGCCATCAATCTCTTGACTCTTGGTTTCTTCATCTCTAAATTATGCATGATATTGATAATACTTCATACACATGTTATGAGAATTAAGTGAGATAAATAATTTAGGCCCTGGCCGGTTGGCTCAGTGGTAGAGCGTCAGCCTGGCGTGCAGAAGTCCCGGGTTTGATTCCCGGCCAGGGCACATAGGAGAAGCACCCATTTACTTCTCCACCCCCCCTCCTTCCTCTCTGTCTCTCTCTTCCCCTCCTGCAGCCAAGGCTCCATTGGAGCAAAGATGGCCCAGGCGCTGAGGATGGCTCCTTGGCCTCTGTCCCAGGAGCTAGAGTGGCTCTGGTCGCGGCAGAGCGATGCCCTGGAGGCACAGAGCATTGCCCCCTGGTGGGCAGAGCATCGCCCCTGGTGGGCGTGCCGGGTGGATCCCGGTCGGGCGCATGCAGGAGTCTGTCTGTCTCTCCCCGTTTCCAGCTTAAGAAAAATACAAAAAAAAATTTAAAAAAAATTATTTAAAGCATCCCCTCAACTACACCTTTGCCAGGTCATCATCATGGGTAGGGTGTGTGTCTCTCATGGTCTTTAACCTTTGAGCAGTGAGGTTTTTTGTGTTGTTTTTTTTTCAAAAAATGAAATTAGTTCCAGTTACAGTTTTATTAACTTAAAATCATGTTTGTTTGATAACCGATTTATGGAAACAAGAAGAAGAAACATTTGTCTTTTTTAAATGTTGTCTTACACATTTTTAAAATAAAAATTTTTGTACAATTGTCCTCTGGATGGTCAGGAGGCACAAGAATGTACATGAACATTCGTACTACTCAAAGGGCTAAGCACGGCTATTAGTAGTTTTGGGGAAGTGACATATGGGTAGATGTGATATAGATGCTAGTTCTGAGCCTATGTATTTCTGTCTGTCCTCCTGGGTTACTGCCATTGTCATGAGAAGAACAGGCCTCAACCAACACGTGAAGCAGAGTTGCTCCTTCTACCTGCTTGACGTAGCTTGACGCAGGGCTACGCGGCAGAGCCCAGACTAAGTCAACAGGACCGCCGTGGCTCACCAGTAGGTACGTGAGAATAACTGACTATTTTAAGTACTTGGTATTGGGATAACTTCTTACACAGCTATACTGTAGCAAGAGCTAATCAATACAGTGCCCGCCACTGTGAATGACACATAATAATGGCTTACTAAATACTATTTCTCTAATAACATGATAATGTGTCAGTGGGCATTTCAATTCACTACATGTTAAACACTGGAAAGAAAACCTCCCTTTATTTTACATGATTTGTTTTGAAGGCCAATTACTAACACTATCACTATGCTGTGCATTAGCCCATTAGGCTAAAAATAATATAAAGAGAGCATGAACACAGTATGGCATTAAATTAATTCATATCAAATTAAGCTGGTGGACACGTTAAACTGGTGGTATATCATTTCAGAGATTTGGATGCAAGTCCCTTATATGTCTCACATACACCCTTTAAAATCTTTCAGTCAGTGAAATAGATTCTATTTATTTCCTATCCAAAGGGAAACTGAACCACAAATGGGCAGGCGATAGATTCATTTTTCACTAGTGTAATCCTCTACACAACTCAGTGTTCTCAGAGAAATTCTTATAACTGAAATACCAAATGCCTGAAGCCTTGAAGCAGTTTTTTGCTTGCGTTTCAGCTTTCCCTGGTCTACCACGACACACAGTGAAAAAATATACCCAGTCTCAGGCTCTCCGAGACCCAGGGGGAGACCAATTTCTCAGAACCCCCACTGGAAAGCACTCTTGAATTTTTTTTTTTATTTTTTTTTTTGAAGCTGGAAACAGGGAGAGACAGTCAGACAGACTCCCGCATGCGCCCGACCGGGATCCACCCGGCACGCCCACCAGGGGCGACGCTCTGCCCACCAGGGGGCGATGCTCTGCCCATCCTGGGCATCGCCATGTTGCGACCAGAGCCACTCTAGTGCCTGGGGCAGAGGCCAAGGAGCCATCCCCAGTGCCCGGGCCATCTTTGCTCCAATGGAGCCTTGGCTGCGGGAGGGGAAGAGAGACAGAGAGGAAGGAGGGGGGGGTGGAGAAGCAAATGGGCGCTTCTCCTATGTGCCCTGGCCAGGAATCGAACCCGGGTCCCCCGCACTCCAGGCCGACGCTCTACCGCTGAGCCAACCGGCCAGGGCCAAGCACTCTTGAATTTGACATCTAAAAATGCTTCAAATACCTCCAATTCAAATGAAGCTTAAATGTCATTACTTCTATAATGATCTCCTTTAGCAACAGAAGCGTTCACACTTTGACAAATGTCAAAAAAGGACTTGTGGAGGGAAAAGCTCTAGAAAAGTGCTAGGTACTTTGAGTGTTGCAATCATTTGGTTGATTTCTTATCAGAAAGCCTAAACCCAAGGACAGAACTATCATTTTTAAGTTCTTTATTTAATTCTATCCAGCTCTTCCTCTGAAAATTAAATTCTACTTATTTGCATTACTATGTATTCCATTCATTAGCTGTAAGGCTCAACTTCTGGATTGGTATGTGATATTGGAAGAGTGATCATTTTCCCCTCAAGACTTGGAAAGCTACTTTAAATAAAATTTGCAAGTCATCTATTCAAAACTTCCTTTTTTTTTTCTTTTCACTTCCACACAATGATATAATACTGTATTCATCTGACAAATATTGTGCAAACATCTGTCATGATCCACGCATTATGTTAGATCATCAAGAGCTGACAGTTGCACAGGGAGTTAGGCATTAATCAAAAAAAAAAAGTCAGAGACAAAAATATAAAATTAAACTACTTTGAAAGAAAGGTACATGACATTGAGAGAGTATATAAGAGGAGGTTTAGTTTGATTTAGGTATATGGAGCAGGCTCCCATGTGGAAGGGATGTTGGAGCTAAGATATGAGGAATAGGTAGAAGTTACTCAAATAAAAATGTTGAGCATCTTTCCAGGTAGAGAGATGAGCATATGCAACATGGGAAGCTCATTTTCATCACTGAATGAAGAAAACCAGTATAGATGGAACAGAGTATTATAGAAAATAATGGCATGAATTGAGTTGGGAGAGGAGGTAGAGAAATAACAAGTAGTTTTTTGGGCTGAAAATCTTCATGCCTGATGTGGCCCCTTCCTAGATCTAGTCTATACCTTTCTTCACTATACCCTATGTTCTGGAAGATGGGACGCGGAGAACTCCATCAATTGGCCTTCTTGTCCTCCAGCTTTGAGGTGTGTTCAGCTGATGAGAGGTACCGTCAGGAAACTGGATGATGAAATGAGAGGGAGGAAAAACTGTATTCCTCTACCATAGGCACACCCACCTACCAGAAGCAGAAAGGTAAGTTGCCGTTCAGATTTACATATTAGAATGACTGCTTAGGCTGTAAAATGTAAATTGGATTGGAACAGGCAAGAATAGATTTGACTCAATATTTTTATAGTTCAAACAAAGCATGATATTAGCTTGTATGGGAAAATAATGGTGGAAATATAGAGAAATTGCTGAATCCAAGATGGAAGAAGAAAGCTAACAAGGTAAACTCCCGTGTTGCATTTGTGCACGTTGAGGGAAGGTGGAATCACTGACTGAGGGGAGCACCCGGAGAAAGACATCCAGGTGTGCAGACGATGAGCAGACATCTGTCTTGGGATGTTTTGGATCTGAGGTGGCTTTGAGACATCGAGGTGGAGACAATTGGATACCCAGATCTGAAACTCTAATGTAAGGTCAGGGCCTGGGGATTTACATGCAGGAATTCTTGGCATATGATGATGATTAAAACCGTGGCTGTGAGTGAGGTGTCCCGCAGGGTGAAAATCAGGTACAGGCCCAGGCCTAAGGAACTTTACCATATGCCGGCCAGTTAAAAAAAGAAACAAGTTCTCAAAAATAAGGAAGGACTAGCGGAGACTCAGTGGGTATAAACGGTACTAGGGAGAGCTAGAGTCATAGAAGACAAAGAAACAGTATATAAACCCATATGAGTCATATGTATACTCTGGGTGACTAAAAAAATGTAAAATAATATATTCTTGCTGCATCATAATAGTCCCTCCTTTTTTTTTAGGGAATAAATGTTTTATCTCTTAAAAGAAGGTGTTTTCCATGCCAGAGAACAATTTTACTGCACTTGGGTTCCCTTTGCTTGTGCCCCCTGCTGGTGCCTGCCAGCTCTGCCACAGAAGATGGTTTCCATGGTTACTCTCTGTGATGAAGGTCAGCACTCCCTCCTGCCACCTGGTTCTCACTGAGGGTGCCCTACTCAGAGCGTGGGTTCCGATTGACCCAGCAAACGTCAGCCAGCACGTGAAGCAAAAACCAAACACACAAAGGTTAACTTTTCCAAGGACGCGCACTAAGGAAACAGGAGTCAAATTTGGACTAACACTCCCCGATTTCACATTTCCTGCTGAACGACACATGCAGGTAGCCGTTATCACTCAGTGACTCTTCCCCGGAAGCTTCATGCTGCAAGCAAGATTCAATAACAAAACGCATCAACGGGGAGAGAGGGCATCCAAGTTGTAAAACTCGAAAACCAAAAACTCACGAATCATCAATGTAATGACGCCAGCAGTCTTAGCCTCAGCCTTTGAAAAATATACCTTCATCTCTCAGCCATCTCAGACTACTATTACAAAAATAAAATAAACAACAAATAAAATAAATGTAATAAAAAACAACAACTACAGACTGAGTGGCTTAAACCACAGATATTTCTTTCTCCCAGTTTGGAGGCTGGGAAGTCCAAGATGAAGGTCCCGCAGAGCCAGCATCTGGTGAGATCCCGCTTCCTAACTTGCATATGAATACGCACCTCACTCCTGGTGCCCTCCCTGGAGGAGGGCAGAGAGCTCGTGCGAGCTCGGCTGGCTCTTCTCATAGGGCTCTAATCCATTCTCCAGAGCTCTGCCCTCAATGACCTAAACCTCCTCCAGGTCCCCCTCCTAATACCATCACAGTGGACAAGGACTTGAACCCATGAATAAAGAGGGTTTGGAGGGCACAAAAACATTCAGCCCATGAGAGCACTGAACACCCTTGGGGGATGGGGGTCAAATGTTTCCAAACTCATGGGAATCACTTCTCGCTGTCAACAGTGCCCACTGCTTCAGAGGCGTATGACGTGGTTGCACGGTCGGCTTGCCCGCAGCTCAAGGCACCAGAAGAAATTTCATTCCGCTCTTACTTCCTTTGTTGGGTGGACAAACTGCTACCCTGCCAAATCCAAGCAGAAAACACACCTGTGGTCTTGTTTCCCAACATATTTGAATAAACTTGTTTTACTGTCTGGGTTTCACTTTTCCTTTATAGTTCGCGTGAGGTTCTTCCCTAGCGGCTGCTTTTGCTCTCAGGAACGGCGGTGTCGCGTCAGAACATTCCCCTCGCGGTGCGAAAAGGCTGGGCCACTTCCACATCACGGCAACAGGCTTGGTGTCATTATGGAATTGAACCAATGCATGTTAGCATGAGTGAGGGCTATGCTCCCCATGGCTCTGGACAACCTAATCAACGAGGACCACCTCGTCGGTTCATGGACAACACTGTTCCTAACGAGAAAGGGAGGTGCTTGTTTCACTACAAATGAACAGTAGGACCAGGCTGTGGTAACTTGAGGTCCATCTCAAAGATTGTCATGATCTAAGTTAAATTAAAGTGGAATTTTTTTTTTTATCTAGCACATTATAACAAATTAATCCAAGTAATGGCTGTCTATTTCAAGATAAAGCCCAGAGCAGGAAAAAATTTAACATTAATTAGAAGCCAATTAATACATATAATTTATAGACACTCTGTGTTGCTGGGGTTAATAGTACTAAAGATGGGTATCCTAGGGCCTTACGACCATCTACTGGCTGTCATTACTTGACTAGTTCAGTGTGACTGCCAAGCTAACTAACACAAACTATCGTCTCTTAGCTTGCCTTGGAAAATTGTCAAATACAAGGAACTGTCCATGCTTCCAAGAATTTAATGCCTGTCTATTCTCAATCAGGAGGAAGACTGAGGATCAGAATGTACCACGGACCCTTGGACAACCCCACCTGAGAGTCCGAGGCCTTGTCAATTTGTCCTGGGATTGTTTTTCCTTCAGTTGTGTCCATGTAGTCTTGGTGAACTGTCACGAGGACAGCATGGTACAGAAGACCAACAACATCACATTCCCAGAAGCTAGTTCACATAATACATTATAATCAGAAGGGACAAAGATGTGCTACAGCCATTATTTCGTTACATGACATCATGAGGACTTTTGAGTGTTTTCTGTTTTGTAACATTTCTTTTGTTACAAAAAAAAAAAAAGACTTGAAGTTCATTTTTCAGTGACTCAAATGTGAAAGAAATTCCAATTGGATACCCACCCTGTCAAACATCCTTAAAAAAAAGAGGCAATTTATGTTTGAAAAGACAGACAGGGACCAGGCCCTATCCACGGAGCTCCAGGTCACCCTTGCTATGTTGAGGGGTGTTGTGGGAAAGGAGTTTCCACTTCTGCTCAGACCACTTGTCTTAGTTTCCTAGAACTGCCAAAGAACCACCCACTAGGTGTCTTCAAACAACAAAACTTTATTGTCTGACAGATTTGGGAGCTCGAAGCCTGAAATGAAGGTGCCAGCAGGACTGGTTTCTTGAGGGGTCTTAAAGAAACTGTTTTGTGCCTCTGTCTGGCTTCTGGTGACAGCTGGCCCTCCTTGGTACTCTTTGGCTGGTGGGTATACATCCCAGCCTTCGCCTCCATTCTTAAAAGGCTTTCTTCCTATGTTTTTTTTCTCTCCCTTTTTATCATAAGGAGATCATTTATACTAGGTTAAAGCCTACTTACTGCAGTATGATCTCACCTTAATTAATAACATCATCTATAACCCTAGTTCCAAATAAGATCACAGTCTAAGGTTTTGGACGTTAGACTTCAACATATCATTTGAGGAACAGAAGTCAACCCACACCATTTAAGCAATTTTTAAAGGGGATCCCACCAGCAAGTGACATTATGGCAGGTGAAGTCTTATTTTCACAATTTCTTTTAAACAGAAGACAAATATAATGCGTTTAAAAGAAAAAAAAAACTTGAACATCGGACTTCAAGAATTAAAACTTCTATTTACTGCATTTTATAAGAAAATATTAACTAATTTACAGCCTGACAAGAAGGGAATCTCCCCTGATCTTCGATAAAAATATTGCCTGAAATAAGTAACTTATCCCTTGGAATTTCTTGTGTCACTCATCTTCCATAGTGGACTAGGGCGCTACTCTATGAAAGTGTTTCAATAACTGTGTCTTAAATATTATAAACTAATAGAGTTACCTTTATTAGGAACTATGCAGTTGCCAAAGGTCTTTTCTATGGTTACATGTAGAATTCTTGGGAATTAAGAAATATGGCCAATCCAAAGTAATATACAGGGTTTGACCTTGTATCTAATCTGCCAGATTATTGCATCTGATTGAGCCTAGGTGAGAGGATTAACAAATGTTGAGTTAAGTCAAGCCACAGAAATGTTAGAAAGTGTAACCCTTTACCACAGCAAGCTGTCTCAATAAAACAAGCTTAGAGATGGATTATCCTGTCTGTACCTAACACTGAATTACCAGAATGTCCTGAGGGGTTATTTCACTTTCCAGGGTCTTCTGCCTAAAGACTCTTGGCAAGCAGCTGTGGGCTGACACTCTCTGGAGAGCTATGCCCTGTCGGCAGTGGGATTTCCACCTTGCCCAACTCAGTACCAAGTGCCCAGGCCACACTAATTTCTCTTGTGATTCTCTGTAGGTCAAAGTGGAGGACTCCCCTGGCTGACTTCAAGACTCTGACTGCCTGTCTCAAAAGCTAACCGTCAGAGTGAGGCTCACTGACTGCATTCAGGCATCAAGAACAGCAGGGCTTCCCCAATTAGAAAGGTGAGGCAGCCTGACATATGCTTAGAGATAGAACCAAATGTGCTGGAAAGAGAGGAGGCACAGCCGAGAAAGCCCCCTGCTAGGACCTGCAGTCTGATCTCTCATCACTCGGTACACTCCGTACTCCTCCGTCTCTGCTCCACTAAAATGGGATTGCATCCGGGTCACCAAGTTGACATACTCGCTCATTCTGTTTCTTGTTCGCATTCTTTCTTACCTCTGGGTCCTGGTACATGCACTCCCTGCTGTTTTCAATGCCCTTCGGAATCTTGCTTCGTTTAGAAGATATCAATACGCCCTTCAGAACTTAGATAACTATGGTTCTTCTACGCCCCAACTCTGTGCCAGGTGCTCCCTCTCTCTACCCCTAGTGGCTTTCTGAACACTCACCACACTCTATATTCTAATTGCTTCCATATTTGACAGTCTCCCCCCTCAGGATCTGACATCCTTGAGATCAAGAACCATGTCTAATTTATCTTCGTAGCCTCAGCAACTAGGAGAGTGGACGTCACACAAAAATATTCAATGAAAAAAATTTATATTCAATGACCATTTACCGAATGAATCACAGAAAGGACACTGCAGTTTTGAAATCAGAAAACCGTTGATACAGTCATAGCTCTGCCACTGCCGAGCTTGATTTTCCAGGAGATTTTGATCATTTCTGTCACATTTATGATCTCAGCATCATTAGCCATCAAGGAAAAACCTTTGCTTTTCACACTTCTACTTTTATGAACTTTTTTTTTTTTCCTTTTCGGTTGTAAGGTAAGGATGACTACATCTGCCCAGCAGACGTAGGAAAAGTGATTGTGATATATATGAAGGAGCTTTTTAATAATATCTTCTTTTTCTTTTTTTACAGGGACAGAGAGAGAGTCAGAGAGAGGGATAGACAGGGACAGACAGTCAGGAATGGAGAGAGATGAGAAGCATCAATCATCAGTTTTTTGTTGTGAGACCTTAGTTGTTCATTGATTGCTTTCTCATATGTGCCTTGACTGCGGGCCTTCAGCAGACTGAGTAACCCCTTGCTCGAGCCAGCGACCTTGGGTCCAAGCTGGTGAGCTTTTGCTCAAACCAGATGAGCCCACGCTCAAGCTGGCGACCTCGGGGTCTTGAACCTGGATGTTCTGCATCCCAGTCCGATGTTCTATCCACTGCGCCACCGCCTGGTCAGGCTGAAGGAGCTTTTTAAATTACAGACCTCTATAGAAGTAGAGAAAAGAGTAAGCTGAGTGTTTGCAAATGTAACTTTATTATAGGAGATGTATCAGTGTAACTTGCTACATCCACTCAGTATCCTCCCCCCCTTTCCTTTCTACCCCGTAGGTGGGGCATGGTGCAGGAGGACACACTGGGGACAGGCCCTTTCGCTTTGGGTACCAATAAGTCTCTTGGTCACTGGCAGCATTTTTGATACAATCAATATTCTGTTAGTTTCAATAACCAGGCATTTTCCATGACTGGGATTTAAATAAGGTTTCTTTATCTGTAGCTCAAGTTCAAACACCTAAACAAAAGAATTATTGCCTGAGTGCACTAAGCAGTTAGGTTGAACATTGCAACACACACATACATTTCACTTTCAACCATCAATGGATCCTCTCACAAGAATATGGTGACTCTCCCTCTGCAAAGGTGAGGCTGGTTTCTTCCCCCCGTATTTGAGTTTTAAGGTCTCACGAATTGCCTCAGCTTAGTTCATAAACATTTGTTTCCTGAGCCCTGGGATCTTAAAGACTAGTTTGGGGAGCAGGGTTGCCTGAACAGCGTTTCTCACACACACGCGGAGAGGCATGGCATTTCTTCGGTGCTTCCTGGTTCCTTTCCATTAAGGTGCCTTTCGTTACAATTAGGGTGAAAGTCATTACATTACATCAAAACTAACCCTTGCCTTTTTTGGGGGGAAAAACAGCATAAAATAATCATCCAAAAGTTCACTGCTATCTACTAATGAAGGGCCTAAAAATCAAAAACTGAGTATTAGTGAGAAATCAAGGGAAAATGATAACAAATTGCTTTTATCAATTTCTAGAGTCTGCCCCTTCTGGAAATATCCCTGAGCCAACTTCCAGCATTACAGAAAGGCTCCAAGACCTTGCATTGCTTTAGGCAGGTTGTGATCAATAGGGAATGCCCCATAATGGGTTGGGAACAAAACCACCCCAACGTATATGGACATGGACACTATAGCAGCATATACACCTGTGTCCACACCATCAAGCAAGGTAATTCAGGGGAGAAATCCAGTCTATTTGCCCAAATGACAATACACAGATACACACACGGACACACACACAGCAATACACATACAAACACATGTGGACAAATACCCTGACACAAACACACAGAAACACACACTCACAATCACATAAACACACCCACATAAAATATATATGCATAGTGCAAACACATACAAACTTGAGATGAAAAATTAGAAAAAAAAATCCTCCAAATACTTTTATTATGTCCTGATTGCTGCTCCCAATAACAACAGCAACAAAAACAAACAAAACCTTTTCGATGTCATTTGTTCTCACTGAGGCAGTATTTGACTAAACAGAGGAGCAGCTGGGTGAGTTAGGAAATGGGTAAGTGCTGTACAAAGTGGTGGGAAGAGCCGCTAATGTACCATATGCTGGGCGTAAATCAGGGTCAAAACTGGGACACCTTTTAGGTACCGTGCATTCCAATGGGAGCCTAATGATTAGATTACTCAGTGTTTGAAATGGAATGTGAAACCGGCTAAGTTTGAAATGTAAGTAGTTTGGTCCTGTTGTGTTACTCCAGGATCCTTGCCTGTAACATGTAACTATCTGAATGTATGACTCCTAGGTTAAATGAACTGAGTCTTAATTTTCTGTAAACTGTTGTTGTGGGGTGGCTTAGATCATTTGTAAGTGACCTTTTTACCTTAGAATTACTTAAAGACATATACAAAGCCTGACCATTCCGACATATTTTTTTCACTTTCTTGTAATACAGCATCCCAGTCTCTAAGTCGATCAAAAAATACAAATGGTATAAAAGTGAATTTTGCATCCTCTCTCCAGTTCACCATTTAGTGGTAAATCCATTTGGTAAAGTTGGAAGGTATGCAATAAAAAATAAATACATCTGAAAATGAAAATGATGAGCCTAATAAGCAACTTCACTGCAGATGCAAAACAAATGCATCAAAGAAATGTGGTGTCATTGCTACAAATCAATAAATACAAATGTGAAGTGGGACACTGACCGCGATTCCAAATGGAAGATATATACAAATCCAGACAGAGCTACTGGACAGGGGCGTGAATACTGTGTTGGGAGCCAACAGTAGGGAAACCACTTCCTTCTCTGTGTCTCCGTCCCTCTTTATGGTGAAGAATTTGGTTAAGCGATCTTAAAATTCTGGCTCTGAAAGTCTGCAAAAGACTACAGCTGGCACCAGTTTCCTTCACCCTGTGCATTGTTAATCCTGCTTCGTGGAATTCATCTAAATGCAGCCCATGCCTGATTTCCATTCATAAGGAGCTCCACGGTCTACGTAGACTCTAATTAGAAAATTAGTATTGTTTCAAGAGCACCAGTTAAGTCTCAAAATGAGATACCCGCAGTATGACACGCATATCTAATTTCTTCCACGGCTGCATAAAGTCAGCAAGAAAGGCATTCTTGACCACTCCTGACAGCTTTTATCGCAGGCTATTCAACAAATGTTTTCTGTCCACTTGCCCGAGAAAGCTGATTAGACGAAACAGCCGGTGGAGACACAAAGAACATTCATTACTTACCAAGGGGATACAAAGATATTTAAGATGAATGAATAGTGGATATAAAAATGCTTCTTGAAAGACTTGCATACACAGTTTTTTTTTTATCGTCAAATGGCCAAGAGTGTGCTATACTACAACATTCGAGGCTGATTTTCCACTACGTTGTAGGGATTGGTGTGAGTCCTTGGCTTTAAATTAAATGGATATAATATGGTCTCCTGTTAGATACAAAATCTTCTGTGTATTTCTTGGGCCACTGCTCTAGAGATGATATCTCAGAAAATCTTGGTGACCTAGACTGTCCAGAGGACTTCTAGCCTCCATTCTGAAAAGATACCTTGAAACTCTGGGTCCTCTGTTACGTCTTGGGATCAGTTTGGCCCTTTCCAGTGGAGTGAAAAGATATTGGTGAACGACACAGAGAAAGGAGATTCAGCTGCGTGCCCACATCCCTCCAACTCACAGGGAAACATCTCGTCAAAACATCTCAGACCCCCACACTTTCACATCCTACAGTATTCCTTCATTATAGTCAAGAACTTAGGTTAGCTGAACACCTTCCAGTGCCTCTGCTTTGCCTTTTCTCTAGCACATTCCAAACGGTTTTCCATGCCTTCTGCCTGTGGGACAGTATGTCTGACAGACACAATCCATAGACAGATGAGTACAGACCGGGTAGAGAGCTAATGAGTCAAGGGAAGGAAGGAGTTGGGCTTTAAGGTTTGGGTTTGAGGAGCGAATTGCTCTTCCATAGCCAGGCCCATTCCAGTTCAAGGTCACCTGTGAACCACGGTAGACAGCCAAGTCAAATCACCCTGCCCACCCCCTGTCTGGTTCAAACATTACTAAGGAGTCCTAGCTGGACTTTGGTGCTTTTAGAGGTCAGTTTAAGGGTTAGCAGGGGAATCTCTAAGTGAGACCATTAAATTTATCCCCAGAAATATCTTAGTATCAACATCCTAGCTGATTTTCATAGGTTGGGGCCACTATTTTTTGTTTTGTTTTATTTGTTTATATTAGAAGTGAAAAGGGAGTCTGGGTCAGACCTCTTGAATTCAATCCTGAGCTTTACAGTAAATAGCTATGTAAACTTAGACCAGTGTATTAGTCTCTCTGTGCCTCAGTATTTTCATTTATAAATGGAAAGGTATAGTATTAAATTTATAGCTATTAAGCACATGAAATGTTGCAATTACTCAGTGAATATTGATTCTTATCCTTGTTCTTCTTACACTAAGAGTGTTTTAAACGATGGTTAATTGAATTTACTGACCAAGGTTGGAGGTACCATAACCTCTTTGGATATAAGATATTTGAATAATATATATCTGTGTACATGTATACATGTGTGATCTACACACACTCCAAATATTCACAACCAGAAAACAATAAAAGTAAAAATTAACTTTGACTGTTTTTCTAATAGTAAGCTTGGATTATTTTCTCTAAATACTTTACCATAACAATTCTGTCTTTAAAAGAAAGAAAGTCTAGGGGAAGGTGCCATGAGTTGGGCTTGGAGGACATACTTGCCCAGTTCTCCGAGCAGCAAGCTGTGTTTACTCAAGACCGTCTCCCCTGAAGGCCTCAGTTTCTTTATCTATAAATGATGCAATTTCACATTTGGGGTGGCTTATAAATGAATATGCTGATCAAAAAGTTGGGATTGATTCAGACCATCTCTGTACTCCCTTCTCACTCATTTTTTCCCCTTGACACTAACGCTATCCAGAAAAAAAAATTAACAATTGAATATCTGTACATAAAAGCATTCATATACATGCTCATTTGCTCTTTATGGTGAATACAAGGTAATTAAATTCAACTAATATCTATGACAGACCCTAATATCTACGTACTACGTACCTGTTACTTCACTGTTTTGTTTTAGTTATCTTTCATCTTTAAAACAACTTGTGTGGAATGGAACAGTATGTTCCCCTGTCTCAGTGGGGGGCGCTGGGACTCCGTAATTGATTGACATGCTGGAGCTTGCTCAGACTGTGCAGTGTTGCGCAGGCTGGAGTATCATGCTCCCCTCCACCCCTCCCCCAGACCCAAAGGGTGAAATCATTCCCACCTGGATCACATACATGAAAAATACTAGAGAGATGGTGCTTCAAAAATGGGTCATTTTACCTGAAGAACATACCTAGCCAGACAAAATCACACACTCACTCTATTTATTAAGAATACATAGCTTTCTCTCCTCCCCTTCCTCTCTTCTACTTCCAAGGAAATTCTCTGAAGAATCATTCGTTAAAACAGAGTCTTTGAGTGACTTGGAGTACACAATCAAAATGTCTGCTCCCAGGGCATCTTCTGCCCTGGCCTCACTGACTATTCCAACCTCCCCAGCTGTCCCTTCCCCCTAGCGCCCACTGAGCCAACATCACCAACGGAGTGCGGCCTCCTGTCTCTACACCTTTCTTTTATCCTGTAATTGACTCCCTCTCTGTCTGTATGGTGAAGCCATGCTCTTTCTTTGTGTCTCTGTCCCTTTCTGTCTTCTTTCTTGGAGTGTTGAGCATACCCTCCCCACACTCACACCACCTTCCCAGACTCTGGGCGGGCACGTGTCAGTCACTAGGAGTCTCATAAGCCTTTACCAGGTGCTAAGCCCTTTCTCCGTTCCGACGTCACTGTGAGTTTCTTAAAAAAATCTCTTCTCATGCACTTGGGTAAACCTGGAGCCTAACGCAGAGTCTGTAGTAAACTGAGTGCCCCTTCAATATTTTCACAGTTTATGATTACTTAAATGAATAAATGAATTAATAAAAAAATAAATTTGTGTATTTGATCTGAATTGACTCCTAACTTGGACTAATCCTCCCCCTTCAGATTTTTTCTTTGAAAGGAAATACTTCTAGACAAACTCAAAGACGATATTAATATCAAATATTTGAAAAACAGTCAAAGGCCCCATGAACTTGGGGTCATTTTCCAACCATATGCTTTTCATCTCCTGGTTCAGTTGATATAGTATGGAAGTAATTGAATGGCCACTCTTTTTTAGGATGTCAACCTACATTTATCAATGTTTCTAGGCAGTTAGTTTCTCCTTTGAAATTTTAAAAGATGTGACTCTTGGCAATGCTGTATAAACAATGGATTATTTTCCTGATTTCTGCTTAAGGACTATCATTTGATTCATCTGCCAAGGTAACTTCATTATGTCCTTGGGCAACTCAATACACGAGCTATTTGTGTCTCCATTTTTCAAATTCACCAAGCAAAAACTGCAACTCTTAAAAGAAGCCAGCACAAACCTTTAGGACATAAAGTTAGGAGTCATGCCAGAGAGAGAACGTAACTATTGTGGGTTCTTAGAAGCTTGTTTAAAATAAGATACAATATTTCCAGGCATACTATTAATTTCTTTTTCCTGTCATTTCCTCTCTCAGCGTGATCTGGATTACTCTACTCTTTACGGCAGCTGAATTCTTTGAGACATCAGTTACAGTTATAGTTCTTTAATCATACAGTGCCTTGTATGATAGTTAGTGGAATCCATGAGCCATCTTTGACCTTAACGAATATGTTGTTCCAGCCAAGTCCTCCTTCGATTGCAAGGCATAGAATCTTCAGGCTGGGTTGGCAAGAGAAGGAATATTCTAGAATCTGGCATACTTAGGACTAAAAAATAGAAGAACATCAGCCCAAATCACAATGTCTTGAGGAAGAAAGAACACTTAGCCAAATAAAGAACTACTGTGGCACTAGTAGGAGCTGAGCTGCTGAGTCCCTGTGACCACAAGGGTGTCTGATCAGAGGCAGATTCACAGGTGGGTGTGTTGTTGCAAATCCTGAGAGAGTCATCTGAGTTGAGGCAGCCTTGCCCTCACTAGCCAGAGGTTTTTTTGTTTGTTTGTTTTTTGTTTGTATTTTTCTGAAGCTGGAAATGGGGAGAGACGGTCAAACAGACTCCCACATGCGCCCAACCGGGATCCACCTGGCACGCCCACCAGGGGGCGACGCTCTGCCCACCAGGGGGCGATGCTCTGCCCATCTGGGGTGTTGCTCTGTCGCGAGCAGAGCCACTCTAGTGCCTGGGGCAGAGGCCAAGGAGCCATCCCCAGCGCCCGGGCCATCTTTGCTCCAATGGAGCCTCGCTGCGAGAGGGGAAGAGAGAGACAGAGAGGAAGGAGAGGGGGAGGGGTGGAGAAGCAGATGGGTGTATCTCCTGTGTGCCCTGGCCAGGAATCGAACCCGGGACTTCTGCACGCCAGGCCGACGCTCTACCACTGAGCCAACCGGCCAGGGCAGCCAGAGGTTTAAGAAAGTGGTTTGGGTCACTGGGGTTGGGGGGAAGAAACTAGCCAGAGAGAGTGGGCCAATGGCAGGGCCCCAACGAGAGAACCTGCACATTGGAGAGAAGTTGTCTGTAAGAGCGACAGAACTGAGACCTCTGGCGGAAGCCCAAACTCGCTCAGCAAAGTGCAGCTGCGCTCTCAGGGGGCTAACGTGGAGTCTCCCAGGCTGCTGCAGGGAAGTGGTGCAGAAAAGTGTGCAGAGCACAGGCGTCCAGCAGCGTGGGCCTGCCTGGGAGGCCGGTTCTCTCAGTCGCCATATGGAGAACGCTGGGGAAATCGCTTACCCTCTTCTATGTCTCAGGTTTTTGTCATTTGGGATGCTTTCGGCAGCAACTAACCACCAGAACAAAAATATGTTGACCCAGGTTTGACATTTAAAAAGAGTAAATGCATTAACACATCAAACTGGAAGTCCTCCCTAGTAGTGTCATGGTGACAAAATGTCTGCAGCAGTTTCTGACTTTTTATCTGTTTAGTACTAAATTGAGAGGAAATGAAAGGTCTCTACCCAGTGAAGAATCTTCCCTCTGCAGCAAGCTTTTAGTCTGAACTGGGTCACCGGCCTACTCTGAACTAGTGCTTATGGCCGGGCAGTATTATAGACTAAACAGCTTAGGCCTGAGTTCCTGAGTAAATCATTGGGAAGGGATGGAGTTACCATTAAACCAAGTGAGACTTCACCTAGAGCTAGGAAGAGCATCGATTTCCCAAGAGACACCTTTGGCATGAGCGGGGGGAGGGGTGACTACCTAAGCTGCCTCAGGACATGGAAAGAAAGGAAACAGGACTCAGGTAAGCAATTAACAGTCGGTAATACAAGGTGCCTCATCTGTAAAAGGGGGATAGCAATAATCTTGCCTACCTAGCCTACTGCTGAAAGGGTTAAAGGAGTTAACTCCCAGGAAGCACATAGCATGATACCTAACTCAATAAAGGTGGTGGTAGTTGTTACTGCTATTAATACAACTGTTGTTCTCTCGAATCTCTTTTTACTGCTAAACTCCCTTACTCTGTTCTCCTGCTCCTCCACTCACTTTATCTCTGCTGTTTGAGTCTTAACCCACCCTCTTTTAATTGGCTCATCTATTGGGTTTTGACATTAGGTTTGCTCACTTGCATTATTCAAGAAAAAAATACCCTAGCATTGTTCCTGAAAGATAAAAGCTCTAAGCTCAGCAAAGTCAACAAACACTTATTGATGTTTCAGGATGCTGGGAACGATGAGGGATAAGCAATTGAACAAGACTAAGCCACCAACTTCGCAAAGTTCACAATGCTGGTGTCCAGCAGTGTGGTTAGTTCCTGGCTGGGGTTTTGTCAACTCTGCTGCACTAAATTGGTATCTGATGGGAGTAGCATGCACACACAAATAAATCAACTGTAATCAGTACAACAGCAGAGATATGAATAAGGCATTTTAGAAGTCAGCAACAGTTAAGGAAGAAGCATTAATTCAAATTGGGATGTGATTTGGAACGAGTTCTTTGACGAGTTGAAATCTGAGCCAGAGGGTGAAGAATTCTAGCACAAGTTTCGGCCAACGAATGTATTTGCTCAATTTCCAAACCACCAGATGTACGCTGGTATCCCATCTGTCTGTTCTACATATGAAATATATTTAGACAGTTAAGCTTTATCAATTGCTTATCTTGGAAGGTGTTCTGATTTTAGTTGGGTAAAAATGGATGCTCGGGGAAGTTTTCACTAAATATCACATATTCTGCCTATTAAGTAATAAGTTCTAAAACGGAATGCCAGATGAAAGGCATTTGAGAACCAGAATCCAAAATCGTTTTCCATTGCCTGTACGCCGAGTTTGTCGATGAGGCAAAGCAGCGTTTGACACGGTTTCCTATGTACGGTCTTCAGATTCTCCTTTTCCAGCCCACACAATCCTGCTTTTCATTATTTCATGTTTAGTTTGCTTTCGGTAATGAAAAGATTTAAAGATAACAAGATAAATATTTGGGAGTTACAGAAAAGTAGACTTCCTTTTCAAGCCAGAAATAACGTGTAGCACAAATGAGACACTGATAATAACGAGGTGAATAGGGGGAAATCAGCATAGCCTTGTGGTTTGAAGTAAGTGACCATTGCTGTGAAAACACATTGCCACCACCTGGTATCGCTCTTCACCCTTCATGACCACGCCTTGCCGAAAGCATACCGTGCAAATGCAGACAGCACAGGGAGAGGTCCAACTGGCAATCGTACCCCAACATATTAAGCTAGGCAGTGAAAAAACCAAAGTGGATTTTAGTTCTCTAGACACTCCATCTTCGTAGTATATTTTAACAACAAAAGACAAAGTTTCTAACTCCAAGTATATCAAGTGTGTTTTCATAGTTTGCATCTCAGCGTGTAGTTCTCATATTTTAAATAAAGCAGGTAATTTAAAAAAAAATCACTCTTCAGTAGACTGATCTCCATAATGTTTTGACCTTTTCCCTACATGTTATTCTTATCATATGAGATATTTAAAATATTCTCATTCTATTATAAAAACAAAAGCTTTTTAAAACATAAAATAAGAAATATGATCAAATTAAAAATTTTTTCCAAAGAGATGTAATAGATTTAATGAGATCACAAATTTAATTATTTTCCTTGAAAATTCAAACCCAATGCTAAGTTTGTGAGTGATAACATCAAGTTCACGTGGAGAATAAACTACATTAGCAACAAAAGTCTCCTTTTTTTTTTAAATTTTAAAAAATGAGGTAAACATGATGTGCAAGTAGAAAGCAAAGACTAGGAAGTTAAGTATCTCTGAGGCCTCTTTATTAAGGGCTTTGAGTAGAGATGATAAAACTACAATTCTTTTGTGTTTTTTAATAGTTTCCATGGTAATCATAACACAAAATATGCAAAGGGACCTTGAGCTTTACTAGGAAAAAATGACAGAAAAGGTTGCCATGAACAGCATCTTGAACTTGCTATTCCCTAACATGTCTGCAGAAGTGTATGCACACCCTGCTTCCCTCCTCCCCTTCCAGGAGTGACACACATGTCACATATGTGTATAGGTGCACAGAGACACTATTTCTGGAATTGCATACCCAATAACCTGAAGATCACAAGTGAAGAAGCACTGGTATCCATTAGCAAAGAAAGTGGCTTGCGAGACCTTGAGTTTAGAAAATGAAATCTATTCTTCCATACACTCTGCCAGGTTGTCTTTAACATAAAAACAACTTGAAAACTAAATGGACTAAGACTAAGATTTCTCAAGCTGTCAGGTTCAGTTTCAGACTATCTATTTCATCTCCAAGAACAATCAGGGTCCAGAGAGATCTTCAGCCAGAGTCCAGCACCTCAAAATCTTGACAGGCGCATGGGACATAATACCAACAATTTATAGATTGTAGAGATAAAGATGTTGACTCAAAAAGTAGTTATTGAGAACATATACATGCTAAGTATTGTTCTAAGTTCTGGGGATATCAGCTCATTTAAATACAAACAAAAGGTCTCATCCTCACCAAGCTTATAGTCTAAAGAAGACTGATGAGTAATAAACAATAAGCATAATCAGTACATGGTATGGTGTGTTAGAAGCTGATGAAATTCTATGGAAAAAAACTCTATTAAGAGGAATTAGGAGTATGAATGTATTAACCATTTACTAGTGTCTGTGAATTTAATGCTATCACATTCATTCTACATGTATATGCTGGGCATATCTCCTGCGGGACGATTCAATAACATGTCCGAGTGAGCCTGCCTTAGACTCCTACCTCCCTCTCTGCCCTCAATACCTCCTTGGATTACTCCTCCCAAAAACACACTTTGCAAATAGAAAACAAACTAATCCATAGACCACATACATCCTCAGTCACTTTTCTTATAGGGCTCTCACCCTCCAGACAACTATCCACCTGCCCTAATCACCCCAGAGTCATGTCACAGACAGCTAAGGACAGCCTCTCTGCCCCCCCAATCCTGCTGAAATTATTCAAACAAGCCAATTCTAAGCTTGGCTTGCCTTACCCATTTCTTCCCTAAGAAAGGTTCCTGCTCACAGTTTCCACCTCCCTCTGCCTAGTAACTAACTGATCCTGGTGCTGCCCTGCTCGGCCACCCCCGCCCCTTAGTGTGATCCATCCCCCTCCTCTTGGAAACTATGACAAATAAACCACGCTTTTCAATGGCAATTGTTTCCTGGTCTGTTGACATTAATATACCTTAAATTGTTTTATTAACATACTATATTTTTTATTTTATTTATTTTTATTTTTTTTTGTATTTTTCTGAACTTGGAAACGGGGAGGCAGTCAGATAGACTCTCGCATGCACCTGACCAGGATCCACCCGGCACGCCCACCAGGGGGCCATGCTCTGCCCATCTGGGGCGTTGCTCTGTTGCAACCAGAGCCACTCTAGCGCCTGAGGCAGAGGCCACAGAGCCATCCTCAGCACCCGGGCCATCTTTGCTCCAATGGAGCCTTGGCTGTGGGAGGGGAAGAGACAGACAGAGAGGAAGGAGAGGGGAAGGGGTGGAGAAGCAGATGGGCGCCTCTCCTTTGTGCCCTGGCCGGGAATCGAACCCGGACTCCTGCACACCAGGTCGACGCTCTACCACTGAGCCAACCGGCCAGGGCTAACATACTATATTTTAAAACAATAGGTATATAGTAGTAGTCTGGGTGATTAGGGTAGGACTCAACATGAAAGTGGCTGATTAAAGACTCTGGAGAAGAAGAATGACTCCTGTATACAAATGAGGAAGGAGCCATCCAGGCAGAAGGACCATCCAGTTCAAAGACTCCTGGTGGTTTGTCCTTGGTGACTTGACTGAACAATAAGGATGTCCTTGAGCAGAAGAGCAAAAGCTAAAGAAAAGTAGGGATAACTGGTACTAGACCAGTTGAAAATTGTTAATTGGTAAGGCTTTGGTTTTTACTTCTCATGAGAGAGAGAAAAAATTAGTAAATATAAAATTCCAAGAATGTTTTAGGTAAGAGACAGATCATCATTCTAAACATCTTGTAAACGAGAAGTTGAAATGAAGAAAGGGACTGTGCTGTAGTTTTTTTAGGGAAGTCTCCTTTCATCAGTACTTGGGTTGGAGGTTGCTCCATTTAGTCAAACCCATGGAAGCATATATAAAACTCTTCCTGACAGCCAGAAGAGAAAAAGAAGAGTAAGTCAAAGCTTGAAGTCAAATAAAATGGCGTCCCCCAAGAAATGGAAAACCCCCAGAAAAAAAGGAGATCCTAGAGCAATCCCGAGAAGGAAAATAAACCATTGGGAGTTTTTGTTTTGTTTTTGCTCAAGGACCATTAAACAAACTGGAAATGCTCAAAGGGGAAGCTTGGGAAAGGTATTGGTAGAGAAGAGAAGACAAATATGGGAATTATTTTTAAAGTTAAGAGGAAGTGTGGGGTGATGGATAAAGAGCTGCTGAGGAAGGCACAAAAGTTTGCAGCAGAAGACATACTACGTTACTGCCTCTTCAAATGATAGTAAATACATCTGAGAGGGAGAATACTTACAAGGATAGTAAAAGAACATGTTAAGTGAATAAATGGTGATCTTTTAAAATTCAAGAGAAGGTAGGGATTCTTGAGGAGGAGGGGGAGAGGAAAGAGGAGGAAGGAGGAAAAGGAAAAAGGGGGGAGGGAGTGGTGAATGCTGCACAAAAGTCAAAACAGAAACCAGACTATTGGATGGGCAGTTGGAAAGCCAATGGTGACCTTGATAAACCCACTGGCAGGAAAGAATAGTACTCGGGCAAAGTCCAGACTCAAAGAATTAGACACACAGAGGTTTAGTGTAAACACAGACTGAACAAAAATAATAATAATAAACGATATACATACATATTTTCTGCCCTTTCACTTTATTGGTTCCTAAGCATCCCCCAATAGAATCTCCCCTACCTTCAGTACCAGTCCAAAAGGTCTTATTCAGAAAGGATGCTTCCTGATTCTGCCTAAGGGATTAGATCAGAGGTAGTAAACCTTTTTATGTCTACCGCCCACTTTTGTATCTCTGTTAGTAGGAAAATTTTCTAACCGCCCACTGGTTCCACAGTAATGGTGATATATAAAGTAAGGAAGTAACTTTACTTTATAAAATTTATAAAGCAGAGTTACAGCAAGTTAAAGCATATAATAGTAATTACTTACCAAGTATATACTTTATATTGACTTTTTGCTAAGATTGGCAGAATAAATCTTTATAAAACAACTTACTATAGTTAAATCTATCTTTTTATTTGTACTTTGGTTGCTCCACTACTGCCCACCATGAAAGCTGGAATGCCCACTAGTGGGCAGTAGGGACCAGGTTAACCTCCACTGAATAAGATGATGATGGTTTGTTCTAGTTAGCTATTTTGTGGATTTGTGCACTTTAAAAAGAAAATCAGGAAAATAAAAATAATCTATAATCTAAAATAATTAGTTGTATTTTTATCTTTTAAACATTGATTCCATTTTTGATGAAACCTCTTTATTCATTCTAAGTATTATTTGTGCCCTCTTCTTTTCTAAATTGATTACTGCTAACATTTTATTCTTTCATTCCTTAATTCATACAAAGAACTTTTTACTATTGTATACTTTCCTTATTTAATTAATATGTCATTTTTATTCATTTCTTATATTTTCTTTGACTTTCTTCTGTAATTCCTTTCCTAACAGATTTGGTTTTGACACTTATTAATATTCAGCGTTTTTAAAAAAATTCTATATATTTTTCTTCATGCAATTCTCAAAATCTCCATGTTTAAATATGTAGTATTTTTCTTATTGTTAAGCTTTAAAGAATAATAATTACTTAAAAGAATTTTTCTGTTAATTATATAAAGACACTTAAATTTTCTAAATTAAAAGGATTACTCTATATTCTTGTTACTGATTCCTAACTTAATTGCTTTATAGTCAGTGCAACATGGTCTGAATATTTCCAAGTCTTTGAAATTTGAGACTTGCTTCTCAGTCAAACGTGTGGTTAATTATTATAAATAATCTGTGTGAAGAATATGCATTCTCTGATTCTTTAATGCAGAACCTTATGTATGTCCCTTAGGTAAGACTTACTCATGTTGATTAACGATCTATATTTATCAATTTCCATTAAAATCATTCATTCTAATGAGGAAATGCTCAAGTTCTCTGTCAAGTTTTGCTTTATAACTCTTTGTGGTGCCAGTATATCATCTCCCCATCCAATATTTGAACTGAGCACATAAAATATTTTCTGTTAAACTTCTTCCTACCTTTTGCTTCGAGTAGTTTCCAAGGACACGGGAGAAGAGGGAAGCACATTCCATAGAATAGCAAAACTTGGCTGCTCCACCTCTTGCATTGTTACTAAGCCCCTCCTCTCTCCACCATGCAGGAGACGGGAAACAGCTGAGTGGAGCACTGCGACTCCTGCTCTGGTCAGCTCAGCCTGCCATAAGCAAATACCAAGACACAATACTCCCATAACGCATTGGTCAGCTCAGCCTGCCATAACCAAATACCAAGACACAATACTCCCCAGACACAAAGTCTTCCCTCAGCACCATGGCTTTGCTAACCCGAGTGGGTCTTCCCAGGGGATGGAAGATCTCTTCGTACCTCAGTTAAGGGAAACGACCTTGAGGCTGGTGCTGCCGCTGGCACACAGCATTGACAGAAGGAGGAGCTGACCCTGGACTGAAGCCCCAGCCCCACCTTTACTCCCCGTTGGACACTGGCCTCTTCAATCACCCTCTCTCCATAAGCTTCACTCTGCACAACTCTAACTGGGAGATAAAGAGCCTACATTGATGGCGTACTGTATTTATTTGACAACATAGGCACTGAATAGACCTCAACTGTTACTTATTTCTTTCTTTCTATCATTTGTGTAGTTTAGAGATGGAAGTGTGGTGGGAAGGAGAGAGACGGACTCCCTTGTATGCCCGTGTGCTATAAGAAATCAGCATTTTCTTTCAGTGAAATCCTGCTGAGTCCTAGGCCCAGCTCCTCAGAGGCGGCTCAAATCCACTCTTAAGTGGCACCGTCTCCTCCAGCCAGTGGGAGGCAGCATGTACTGTTTCCATCAACCTCCTCCATGACACACCGAGTCACCCATTTGTTCAGGTAAACAAGGCAGCAGCACAAAAAATGGCAGTACTTGCCATAATCTTCCCTGGGAAGGAACTCAGCCACAGAGCTCCACGCTCAATTCCCAAGTGTGAAATTTAAAATGTACACATGAAGGGAGAGGTGACGCATTGGTCAGCTCAGCCTGCCATAACCAAATACCAAAGACTGTGTGGCTTACACAACAAAAAATTATTTTCTCACAGTTCTAGAGGCTGGAAGCCTAATGGTCATTTTTTCGATGTATCCTTACATGGCAGAGAGAAAGAATGCAAGCTCTGTGATGTATTTTCAGATTAGGGCACTAATCCCATCATGGGGTCCCACCCTCAGACCTCATCTAAACCTAATTTTCTCTCAAAACTCCATCTTCAAACACAGTTGCATTAAGGAATAGGGCCTCAACATCAAATTTGGAGGGGACGTAATTCAGTCTACCACAGAGAGCAAGTAACATTACATTTGACTTTTGATCCAAAGAACTCCTAAAGTTGTATTTGCTATGTATGCAAAAATAACTCCTCAAGTTAATATATGTGTGTTAAATATTTATATATAAATATATAAATTATATATAAATTTGTGTATAAAAATATTTGTCCTTTGAGCAAACAATACAGCCCAGCTGAAAAAGCAGATTTATTTATAATTTTGATTAACTTAAAAGGAGGGATGGAGTGGTATGTGTACAATTATCCAATGTTCAATTAGAATTCTTTTGCATTCAAGAAATATTTTTACCTACTAGGAAAGCATGGAGAAATATATTCACATTTTCTTTAACAACTTTTGCTTTTAAATCAAACACTTACAAAACATGACAAATTGTAAAAGCAGTATCACTTCAGATCTACAATGTTATTTACTGACTTCTCTCTGACCTTGTTCTAATAGCGTTTTTCAACTGGTGTGCTCCAAGAATCTAAATCATGTACTACCTGACTACAGAGTCTTTTCCCTTAGATGGTCAAATTTAAAATGACAACAGCCAATACGACACAGTACAACAGTAGCCAACTATATGAATTCCCTGTCTTGAACTATAAATATATAGGTCACATAATAGAGTTGCAACTTACTGGTTACGTCACATTATAAAGTTGTGTATGATTGGTTCATTCTTGGTGCCAGAAATCTTTATACATAGGTAGACACCTGATTTTTTTTAATCACTTTGGAACAAAAAGGATATTTTTCTTTTTTGTAAATAAATCAAAATTATACCTTTTTTTTCTGTGCTGCAGAATTTTAGTAATTAACTTATGTGTACTATGAGATGAAAAAGGTTAGAAACTGCTGGTCTAACTTATACTCCAACTCATGAGAAAGCATATGGTAGCAGGACCCTGGGCGGAGGAGTGTAATAGGAACGAAACCACTGCAGATACCTTCTTCATTGCTGAATTGCTGTAGGAATATGTCTGTCACCTCTCTTTAGGCATGGATCATGTTAGCACTGCGACTGAAGGTATTTCTGCATACCTGACAATGTCATGTCCCAGCTGGTAGAGGAGATAACTATCGAAAAGAGCTTATGTTTGACCAGGGAGGAGGAATTGGTTGGCGAAGTGGATGTGACAGGAGCCTGAGAGAAAAAATGACTCTCATATACATGCTGTTGTCATTTCTACGATAATCAATTTCAAACAGTCTATCTCAACAACCCCCAAAGCATATGTGTATTTGTCAGGGCGTATTTCCTGATCTGAGTTTCTACAAACTGAGTCTCAAACTGGGTTCATTCCCTTCTCAGTATATTAGCAGCCTTCTTACACTAAAGGATCAAACACAAGTTTCACAGCGCGGAGAGTGAATTTGTTTTGTGAAATAGATAAGGAAAATTCAGAACTAGGTAGGGGTGTGTGGATATGAAAATGTCAACCCTTTCTCTTTTCTCTTCTCAGTTTAGTGCGCTGTGGAGGAGGACGGCAGAGTCTGCCTAACTTTATCTATTTTTTTTCCCTTTTTGCTTTGAGCTAACATCTAAGGCAAAATAAACATCTACTGAGTAATAACTCCATATAAACTAGAGAAAAGAGCTAACATTCTCTGACACCTAAGTGCCAGGCAATATATTTGACACTTTTATTTTTTTACATTTTCCCATTTAATCTTCAAAATAACTCTCTATATGAGAATATATATTTTTCATGTTACAAAGGAAAAAGATAAGTTTGCTGAAGGTTAGGCAGAGCTAGAATTGAGAATTAAGACTTTCGGAATTCAAAGCACGCCCTCCGATGTTAAATAACACCAAGCTAGATGTCCTAAAAGGTTATAAAAGCAGCACTCATTTCTGAACTTCACTGAAGCCCTACAGCTTAACTAGGAAGAATCTGGGGCTCATCCAGACTTAGTCACAGGATCTTAGAGCGCATCTAATCTAAGAAGTTTGCCGTACGCAGGAGGAAACTAAAGCATGGATTCACACAGTGCCGGAAGCCACACAGCCAGCGAGGGACAGTCAGTCTAGAAACAGGACCTCCGGACTCCTGCTCAGCAAGGTGGCATGCATTCTTTAGCCTTTCCATGGCAGTTAGATGCTTCTGATTTGCCATGTATGAAAAGCCTGATGGGATACAAAGATGGTGACACATGACTCCTCTCTGCTCACATTTTAGTTGGGAAGAAACAAGCAATTATAATACAATAATAGACTAGAAGAAAGGAATAGGGAGTTCTTTTTATTATGAGGGGATTTTTTTTTTAATTCTAGCCTGCTCGTGAGATGAACTCAGCCTGATCTATTTCACCCAAAAGGAGCTGTCTATCTTGGAATAGGCAGGTGTTTCTCGTCCGAAGGTTTCCTTTTATTTCTCCCCACCCCCCACCCCACCCCCCACCCCGAACAAGCATCCCTACTTTCCTGCTGCTATATCTCACTCCTCCGTCTTCCCTAATGGATGGATTTTCTTTCTGCTCCACCCATCTATGAGCTCTTCCAGAACAAAAACAACATCTTTTTTGTTTTTGCAACCCAGCACCTAGCATTTAGTTGGTGAAATACACCCTTGTTAAATGCCTCGTGAGTAAATGATAGATGAATAATTGTAATAAGCCACTTCAATGTTTATCTTTAATCATTATATTGACTGTTTAAAAAAAAACCACGTTTTTCAACGCAGTTTATTTTAAATCCCTTTTTAGACACTTTGCACATTCCAGATTTATACTACTGTTCTTATCTCAAAATCAGGGTACCGAAGGCTGCCTTTGGAACTTACTAAGGGACCTGTGAAAACCAATTCCTTACAAGAAACTGTCTTCAGCTAAAGGTCAACCCACTCAAACAGAAACTCACGAGTTACTTTAAAACCACTGAAATGAGCCCTTTCTTTCGGAATATGCTTCTCAAGACAAATTTCCCCTTCCAAAGGTGGAGAAGCCATAGCCGTGTCTGATACTGATTTGCAGATATTCCCCGGAATAAGTTACGCCTTTTAAACATTATGGCTGATAAACTTGTTAAAAGACAAAGACTTCATGACATCTCTAACTGTAGCAGCACACTGTGGTCGCTTGGTGCACCACAGAATGGCTTTAGCGCTTCCAATTCTTTGACGTGATGTGTTAAAAAGAATAAATAAGTCAATAAATAAATAAATTTAAAGTCTTCAGTGTCCATAAGAGTTACCCTTCATCTAAGGGAGTTTGTCCCCTGGTAAGCAAGACACAGAACTTGGTGCCCTCTACTGTTTTCCACAGGAAATCTAATCATTTTGTAGTTCTATAATTTTGTCTAGATTTGTTTTCTGAAGATCAAATTATCCTAAGACACTGTCAAGATGAGGTTTTGAGGAGTAGAATAGAAATAGAATTATTGTAACTTGTATTGATACTTTCCCATTTGGTGGGTCCCTAATCACAACAATGACCGAGCGAGAACAGGAGGTTTCACACTAACAATTGAGTAAATTCTCTGCGGAAGTAAGAAATGTCCATATCACTTCTGCCCGAGCACATGGGCCAGAAATAGTCACAGGGCTACATCTAACCACAAAAGAATGGGTAAATCCTCCAACATATCCAGCAGTGGAGGAAGCCAGACGTCAGGGAAGAACAGTTCTGCCTCTCACAAAGTGGAACAGCCACTGGGTAGAATTTCCTTCTGTGATGTCATTGATTGAAGATAATACTAAAAATTAAAGCCAAATGTAAACACACACACACACACACACACACACACACACACACAACAAAAACAAAAAAAAACCCTGTTAGTTCTCCTGTTCTTACTATAAGCCATTTATTTGTAAAATAAACAACCAGCTCAAAATTTAATAAAAGTCAGATGTCCAATTCTCACATGATCAGGAAGACTCTTGTATCCATGGACATTAACAACGACCCTTGCTCTCTATGGGTAGTGTACCTGGGTATATAAGCCAGCAAGAGAACTGCACACACCTGATTTATAAATTAATATCTATACCTAGATAAACAACTAAACTATAAGCCTATACAATGTTTTCTCTCTCTACGTGTGTGTGTGTCTGTGTGTGTGCGTTTGCACATGTGTAACCATGCACTGCATAATGATGTTTTGGCAATTTTATAGGACAGTGGTCCTATAAAATTATAATGAAGCTGAATTTCCTGTAAAAAAAAATCAGAAAAATGTGTGGTTCAGGAAGAATATTTTCTTTTCTGTGATAGGAACAATATTTGTAGGGTTTGGCAATAGATTCCCTGTCACTCAGAACACCTCAACCCTGAGTGCACAGGTCCATCACCTCAGTCCATCAGCTGCTGACCTGTGTCAGCCCCGAGGAGCCTGTCCCCCAGAGCTACATATTGAGGGTACCACAGCCTGCCCTAATCTAGCTCATGGTCTCCAGGTTCATTATTATACATCCTTTGTTGAGGACCCAAGATCCTATGCAAGGAAGCAGGTCTATAGAAGTTACCAAAACAAGTATTCAGGGCCATTGCGACATGTGACTATGCAGGGAAATAATGTAAAGACCAAAATAAGCACATGTGTGTGAATAAACCTACAAATTGAAAACTGGGACTTGTTAAGAATGCTCTTCATGGCCCTGGCCTGTTGGCTCAGTGGTAGAGCATCGGCCTGGCGTGCAGGAGTCCCAGGTTCGATTCCCGGACAGGACACACAGGAGAAGCACCCATCTGCTTCTCCACCCCTCCTCCTCTTCTTCCTCTCTGTCTCTCTCTTCCCCTCCCGCAGCCGAGGCTCCATTGGAGCAAAGTTGGCCCGGGCGCTGGGGATGGCTCCATGGTCTCTGCCTCAGGCACTAGAGTGGCTCTGGTTGCAACAAAGCAATGCCCCAGATGGGCAGAGCATCGCCCCCTGGTGGGCATGCTGGGTGGATCCCAGTCAGGCGCATGTGCGAGTCTGACTGCCTCCCCGTTTCCAACTTCAGAAAAATTTTAAAAATTTTAAAAAAATAAGAATGCTCTTCATAAGGAACTGATTTCCGTCGAATCTTCAGAAATGTGCTAGGTTACTATGGACTAGGCATTTGCACCTAAAAATAGGACAGCCATGTGTCCAGAAGACTGAGACAAAGGTAGACAGAGGTGGTTGGGTGCAGAATGCTATGAGAATGACAAAGGCATACTCTGACATACCTGTCAAGGCTACCTTTTGCTTGGGTAGTCTTATCAGCCGCTGCATTTCTCTATAGGGAATTTGACAGACTTGGAAAGTGTGTATTTCTCTTCGGGAGCATACAAATCAGCATCCTTTGTCACTAAAAAAACCTTTTATTTTTGAACTTGGTCTGTTGACATCTTTTCTGAAATTATAATCCTCTTGAGTTGTGAAAATGACATAGTCTAAATGCCAAAGTCAACACAAGCATTGGTTATTTCTGATTTTTGGTGATTTTGAAAACAGTTGTTTTTGCTGAAAAAGGATCTAGCCAGGTGGCCTAGATAATTCTGAATAAAATTGAAAAGTGGAAAGAAAGTGGGTATCTCAGGAAGTAAGTAGATGCTTGTTGATTTAAAATAAAATAAAAAAAATGTGAGTGATGATGGTGATGAAGAAGGAGGAGAAATCTAACGTATGTCCTAAAAGCCTCAGCACTGAAAATTTAAATTCACTAATGTAGTCCCATCAAGCAGGTTTGAATTTTACAATCTAGTTGACAACCTGGGAGGAACAAAGGGAAGAAAAGAAAGGAGGGAAGGAGGGAGAAAGAGATGACAGGGTGGGGGGAAAGCTAGTAGATTTTAGCAGGTTTATTCCAAGTTTGATCCCCCCAAATTGCTTTCAGTAATGATAGTTCAGGGATCAAATACATGGAATAAAAACAGAAAAACAGGACTATATATAACAAAATATTATCTAACTTGATTCCTCTCATTTTTTAAATTATTTTCTTTAGGATAAGATTCAAAGATTAATTCATGAAACTGAAAACATGCTCAGATTTTTATAAAGTTTTGAAATCATTTTCCATCTTCTTGATTTTCTTTTGACTAGTTTCATGAGGACAAAATACTACCAGATTGACTAACCTCTTGGATTACTACTGCCTGGAGTTGTTGTGCGTTTCTAAAGTTGAAAATAAACTTATGAACAATGTGATTTTCTTTATGGGCCCCGCAGCCTGTCAAGTAAAGCAGGTAATGAGATTTTCATGACTTCAAGGTTTATGGACATGAATGATGCTAACTATAAATACCAAACCTACTGTTTTGGAAACAATTCTAATTATATTTAATATTACTTGAAGATAATTGACTTCTTCAATAAAGAGGAAATGATAGAACCAAAATTGTTAGAATACAAAGTCAGCAAAAATAGAAGCTTGTCATTCTTGCAGTGTATGTTTTATTGGTTATTAATCCTAATTTTAGAAGTTTAAGTCTTATGAAGTATGCATTTTTTGGTAAAGTACCAAAAACGTAGTAACGGTTTTTATATTTTTAATTTTCCAGACTGCAATAAGACAACAGGAAATCCCATTAGCTGAGCAAATAGCATCTGTGCACTTAGCCTCTTCTGGGCAAGGTGGGAACATGGGCCTGTCAGAGTAGAAGGAAACATTCAATGTCATATCTGCTTTCTATCTTATTGGAAACCTGATCTTTCAGGCTGGAACAGGTTTTAGTTGTTGGTTTTATGTGTTTTTTAAACAAACTGACATAGTGTCTTTTAATATTTATATTCATTCCTGAGTAGCCCTTATGAACTTGGATTTTTTTTTTTAATTTTTTTGTGCATGAAGAAGCCGCTACATCAATTTAGTGGTAAGAGGTGGAAACTGGAGGTCATGATCTGAATTCAGTTCGAGAAAGTCAGAAGGTCTTGAAGGTCGAAGGAACCGCAGAGATCAGCAGTTACGGTCCCCGCCACTGGCGTTTCTCCAGGCACGGCGCATGCGCCCAGGATCAGACTCAGCTGAGATACATACTCAAACTGGCATACCCAGTGTCAGACGGACTAAATTATAATATATTTTTAAGTGTTCATCAAATCATATATGCACAGGGTAACAAGTCAAACAGTACAGAAAAGCTTTGATTTTAAAAAAAGCACAAATACTTTTTGCACACGCCATCAAACAATGCCAACCAAGTTCAGTTACACAACCGCATTATTTTTTAAATATTTGTGTTTTACTCTTCTGATCACTTCCTTTCCGATATTTAAGAAATATGTTAACAATGATATTTCACGATATTATCGACTTTGGACAACAACTAATGCTGATGAAATAGCTCGCCCTAAACGTTTGCTTTCTCCTTTCTTCCCCAAAGGTTAACATTTCTCTTATTTTCCAGTTGCTCAAATGATATGATCATTTTTGTAACATTAGGTATTCACCCTCTACCTCTATTTCTTGTCCCACTAACTTTGACGGCGGGCGTCTCCTGGTTTCTCTCGGTATGAGGTGAGGGATTTCGGCAGCAACCTGTTCGTCCCTCCACGCCCCCCGCCCCCTTTGCCAGCTCCACCCCTACTCCCTGCCGCCATCTTCACGCTTCCCAAGAACCGTCCCCAAACTCACCGCTAAAGGAGAAAAGCCATGAACAACATTTGATAAGTAGGCTGTGGTAAGATTGCATTCGCTTTCCTATCAGTCCTATATATTGATATATTGGATTCTTAGATCTACGGAGGGAGGACAGTCTGTATTATTTGAATTGTTACCACATGCTTGTATGACTTGGATAAATATTTAAACATAAATTATATTTTAAAAAATCAATATGTAGAGAAGGGAGGGAGGCGAGGAGAAGGCTGTGAGAACAACCACCAACACCACGGTTTCTCTCTGCGGCCGCGGCCGCCTGGGCTGGACAACCACGAACTGCTATCACAGTGAATGAGTTCTCTTTCCCCGTGTTCCATACGTTGCTGAAAACCATTACACATGTTACTGTATTAGTTGTTGGTGTGTGTGTGTGTGGGGGGGGTTGTAATTTTATTTTCTTTCTTTTATTTTTGTACTATTTACCTTCACGATACTCTGTCTTTTCAACCAGGTCCCTGAGTGGGAACTCTGAGTAGGTTTCTCTGGGGGCCGTGGGAAGATTTGTGGGGAAACTCCGAAGAGTCACAGGAAGGGGGAAAGGCAGTGACTGGCTTTTAGGCAAGTTCAAAAGCAGCTTTTTGCTGGAAAAGGAAATAACCAGGGTACCTAGATCGAGGCAAATGTTAGTGTAACAGGGCTCTATCCCCAGGTACTGAAATTCACACTAGAATAGTTCGCTTTCCCCAAATACTTCTTCAATTTTGTTAGAGAAATGTCCCCTGGTCTTCCTTAAGGTAATCTTGCGGGCCAGCCTGTGCTTACCTTTACCCGGCAATCTGACACCGATGCCTGCCCTTCTCACCACTACATTCTGTGAGCTTCCCCAAAGACTCAAAGACGCATGAAAAAAACATCTGATGTGGTGTTAGCATTTCTGGTTGGAAACACACTGAGAATTGCACTAGCCTGGTATGTGGCAGCTCAGAGCTTCAGTACCAGCCCAGATCTACCTGGAGAGAGACAGACGTGTGAGAGTCCAGATCTCGTCCAAGTGCCTTTCTAAGTCCAACACCATTATCACAGGCATCAGAGGGGACGGGGGTGCTGCCAGGAGGTTGGTGCAATGGTCCTACTATTGGATCTTAAACTTATTGTGCCTATTTTAGCCCTACATGTCCTATTAGTAATCCTTAACAATTAGCCAAGTATAATACTCTGCAGGTCCGTCCATGCTGTACCACATAATTTCACTTATATGTGGAATCTAACGAACAAAATAAACTAACACCCCCAAGAGAAACAGACTCATAGAGACAGAGAACAGGCTGACAGCTGTCAGAGGCGATGCAGGTTGGGCGGAGTGTGGAAAAGGTGAAGGGATTCAGCAAAGAAAAAAGTTCGTAGACAGACAACAGTATGACGATTACCAGAGGGAAAGGGAGGTGGGGGAGGCAGAAGAGGGTGGAGGGGGTAAGTGGGGATGGAGGGAGACTTGACCTGGGTGGTGAACGCACAGTACAGCGTACAGATGATGTGATACAGAACTGTACACCTGAAACCTGTATAGGGTTACTAATCAATGTCACCCCAATAAAGTCAATAAAAAATAATAAAAGTAAAAGAATTAGCGGAGAGCTGCCGGGCGCAGCGCCGGAAACACTAGCCCTCACCCCTTGTGGTAAGTGTCATATGCAGCAGTGACTCCCCTTATTCTGTCTACTTTCTGTCTTCCAAAATACCCATGACAGCCCCTATTCATTAGTCATTGCCACATCCACACACTTCATGATTTCGTTTGATATTATGAAGAGGGGTTCAAAAGTAATGAGACTCTGTTTGTGTTATATAACATAGCATTCTTCCTGGGATATTCGACAGTGCTCTCAGAGCTCCATCGAATTCTAAGAAATGCTCACGTTCTGCCATATCGTGTTACTCCATGAATCTATTCCTTGGATTTCTTTTCTCCTTTCTAAAATTCTGGGAAAAAAAATAATTTTTTGGACAACAAATTCTCCAAATCTTTCTACTCTTGTCACTATAAACAACTGTTAAAACCAGATTTTTAAAAGAAGAAAAGATTCTGTTTTTATGTCAACAAATCTTTTCTAATATCCATATATGGATTTCTTGACTGCTCACACCTAAATATTATTCCAGATTCAAAATGAGCTGCGAACTGAAGCTCACATGGGATAGTTCACTCACAGCCACTCTATTTCTTCCAAAGCCATAAACACCTGCCTAAGATTACTCTGCTAGCAGGTACGGCTATAGCAACTGAGTGTCCAGTTAGCACCGAAAAGGGCAAAATTGACCATTCTCTTGGTAGTTCCTGATTGCAGCAAAGTAAAACTTGCATTACTTCCTTAAAAGGATGTTTCTTCTCGAGGTCATAGGTCACAGAGCTTTGGAGTCAAATTTAAATCTTGCGTCATGCTCTGAGTTAGCAGACATCTCAAAGAGCATTTGTACTCTTCAGCTTTGACACTGCTTTTGAACTTGCGTAATCGAGTTCTTATTTCACTTCACATCCTTCCAATGTTGACTTTATAACTGTTGTGTCTATGAGCAGTTTAACTAAGGGAATCACGGAGGTGGGCCAGGAAAGGATTCCATTGTTAAGAATTATGATAGCAGCTATTTTTTAATTTTTCAAAATTATTTATTGATTTGAGAGAGACAGAAGCGAGGGAGAGGAAGAGAGAGAAAGAGAGAACCCTCAATCTGTTACTGTATGTGCCCAGACTGGAAGTCGAACCAGCAATTTCTAAGCACTGGGACGATGCTATCCATCCGGGGCATAGCAGCTATTTTTATTGAAGGTTGCATAGATGTCAAGCATCAATTATCTCATTATAGCTTCCTAAGCATCCTCTCAGGTGAATGGAAAGAGAGAGCAAGAGAAAGAAAGAGAAAGTTAGTTTCCTAAAGTCTATTTAGCCTAACTCTCTGGACCATTGGTTGAAAACCTCCATCTTAGTGTGACATATTTCACTCCCAGATATTTCAGCCCACCAGGCTCTGCAAAGCCCAGAGGCCAGAGAGTTTGAAGAAGATGCTGTTCTGGAGGAGAAGCTGGTAATCTGGTTTTCCTGACTATGGACATCCGTCCAGGTGAAAGCTTATCCAATATGGATATGATGGATATGTGCTTTTCGTTTGTATATGAGTACATTCATAAACACGCATATATAATATAATAGATTCTGAGTGAGTTCTATAATTCATATTTCAAAATTTTAGGGTGATAAAAATTTTCACAATTCTTAAAGTTAAGCTCTAGAAAATGAACCATATAAAGGTTACTTTGTTTTTATTTTTTCCAATTATTTTATTGTAAGGCTATAATAGAATATGAAACAAATGAATTATAATTGATGCCTTTACAGAAATCGGCTTATCTCCTACATGTGTGGGGGCTTTTCTTCAGCTTTACTGAGGTATGATTGATAGATAAAATTGTATACATATAGCCTGACCAGGCGTGGTGCAGTGAATAGAGCGTCAGGCTGGGATGTGGAGGACCCAGGTTCAAAACCCCGAGGTCACCGACTTAAGTGCGGGCTCATCTGGTCTGAGCACAGCTCATCAGCTGGAACCCAAGGTTGCTGGCTTGAACAAGGGGTTACTAATTCTGCTGTAGCCCCCCAGGTGCATATGAGAAAGCAATCAATGAACAACTATGGTGCCACAACAAAGAATTGATGCTCCTCATCTCTCTCTTCCTGTCTGTCTGTCCCTATCTGTCCCTTTTTCTGTCTCTGTCACACATACACACAAAAAAATTGTATATGTATTAATTATAAAGACTCATAATTGCAGAGAACAGACTGACAGCTGTGGGGTGGGGAAGGGGCTGCGTGGTCGAGGTGACGGATTAAGAAGTCCAAACTGGCCTGACCAGGCGGTGGCGCAGTGGATAGAGCGTTGGACTGGGATGCAGAGGACCCAGGTTCGAGACCCAGAGGTTGCCAGCTTGAGTGCGGGCTCATCTCCTTTGAGGAAAATCCCACCAGCGTGAACCCAAGGTCGCTGGCTCCACCAAGGGGTTACTCGGTCTGCTGAAGGCCCGCGGTCAAGGCACATATGAGAAAGCAATCAATGAACAACTAAGGTGTTGCAATGAGCAATGAAAAACTAATGATTGATGCTTCTCATCTCTCTCTGTTCCTGTCTGTCTGTCCCTGTCTATCCCTCTTTCTGACTTACTCTCTGTCTCTGTAAATAAATAAATAAATAAATATTTAAAAAAAAAAAAAAAGTCCAAACTGGCAGGCACAAAGCAGTGATGGGATGTAAAGAGAAGTACAAGAAATATGGTCAATAATATTGTAATAACTACATATGATACCAGGGGGTACTGGGAATATCCAGGGGAACACTTGAAACTAATACAAAATAATTCTGAATGTGAACTGTAATTGAAAAATAAAATTAAAAAAACAAAGTGTATAATGTGATGATTTGATATGTGGATACATTGTGAAATGATTGCTCCAATTAAGGTAACACTGCCATAACCTCACACAGTTACTGTTACTGGGTATGGTAAGAAAACTTAAGCTATATACTCTCTTATCCAATTTAAAGTCTACAATATACAGTATTATTAATGCTATACATTAAATGTTCAAAACCATTTCATTTGGTAACTAAAAATATGTATCTGACCACACCCCCATCTGCCGCACCTCTCACCCCTACCCCCAGCCCCTGGAAACCATGTTCTGTCCTCTGTTTCTATGAGTGTGACTTTATTTATTTATTTATTACAATTCTACATATCAATGAGGACATAAAGTATTTGTCTTTTTCCGTATGACTTATTTCACTAACATGTATGTATGGCTTATTTCCTAGAAGAAAATTTAAATACTAAAATAGAAATAAAAGATTCCACCACACAGTAGTCTCCCCCTTATCCACGGTTTCGCTTGCCGTGGTTTCAGTTACCCACAGGCAACTGAGGTCCAAAAATACGGAATGAAAAATCTCAGAAATACACAAGTCGTCAGTTTTATATTGCTTACTCTTCTGAGTAGCATGACGAAATCTCACGTTGTCTTGCTCCATTGGCCAGGACGTGACTCATCCCTCTGTACAGGGGATCCACACCATGCAAGCTACCCCCACATTAGACACTAAGTAGCCGTCTGGGCTATCAGATCGCCTGTTCCACTATCCCAGTGCTTGTGTTCAAATAACCACTATTTTATTAAATGATGTTCCCAAAGCACAAGAGTAGTGATGTTGGCAATTCGGATATACCGTAAAGAAACTGCAAAGCGCTTTAGTGAAAAGGTAAAAGTTATTGACTTAATAAGAAAAAAATATGTATGCTGAGGTTGCTAAGATCTATGGTGAGAACAAAGCATCTATCTGTGAAACTGCCTAATTTGTAAATGTTATTATAGGTGTGTATTTTAGGAATAAACAGAGCATACAATGTTGATTACTACCTGTGGTTTCAGGTACCCCCTGGGGGGTTGAGACTTAACTCCCGCAGGTATGGGGGGCCCACTCTACGCAGAGACATTCATTTCTAGTCCCTGTGCCAAACATTTCACCATTTCCTGCAGAATTAGCTCAGATATACTGCAGGAGGCTGGCACCACATCACCATGTAGATCCTGAAGGAGCAGAGCTAACCATGTATTTCCACACATGATCCCACCATCAGACGATGAGTTCCTTCAAGGACATAGTGTCCTTCTGTCCCTAGAGCGCCTCGTATGCATGTGGGTGCTGCTGACTGCCACTGGACTGAAGGCATGCATGGTCAGTGAATAGACTGCAGTTTACACAAAGGGACAATAAAGCCCCTTCTACGTGGCTGCTTCAAAAACCCCTTTACCCTACACCGAGTCTTGCTTTCTGTCCATAGCGTCCCATGGAAAGCTGGGATGCAGCCACCACCAGTTAGTGCCAAATGCATTCACTGGTCCAAGAGGAGACTGTTTCTGATTAAGAATTAGCACACTTTAGCATGAAGCTGTCCATGTCAATCGGTTTAAATCAAACTGAAATGTCAAACCACTTAGCATACAGCTTTTCCACAACTAGTGCTGAACGCCAGGGCCATGCTCCACTAAAGAGGCAGCAGTCCCAGTAGACAGTGAGAGGCAGAATTTTCAGGGGACAGATGCCATCTGAAAATGCGCACAGTCTCCTACTTAAAAGTTTTACAATGTGCCGTTCCCCAAGCACATAAATGCAAGTTATAAAGGACAGAAACCAGTCCGCCCTGCTCTTAGCATCCTTCCCTGGGACTCCTGCAGTGCCTGGTACAAGGTAAGCAGCCGTGAGTATCAACTAAGTAAAGAGGTCGGAACACTTGTTTGCTGGAGCAAAACCGTCCACGCGGCCGGCCGCCACACATCCCACCAGCAGCCCTGTATTTGTGCTGACATTCGCTTTCAAAGGAAGTAAAACTGCTAAAGGACTAGTCTGGAAACTTTGAGAGTAAAGAAAGAGGATATTTAAACAATAGTTGGTATGAAGATTAGCAACAGTATCTGTCCAAATTAGATCATCAAAACTAACACTTCAACCTGCACAATTCTCTTGGGAACCCAAACTTCACACCAATGCACTCGCAGCAGCCCTAACAGAGTGTCACGTTAGACTTACAAACATAGCACTTGCGAAAACCCTTTCAGAAACCAGATGTTTATAAGTAAAGGAGCCTCTATGCAAATAATGTTCAATAGTTAATAAAACATACTAACTAACATTTGTGGAGAAGTTACTATATCCCAGACAATGTTTCCAGTTATCATTAACTTTGAATTCATTTATTCCTCACAAGAGACCTATTGCTTTGGCCCTCTCCTTAGCCTCATTTTGCAGATGAAGAGGTTGAGGCTGGGGAAAGCTAAGCAACTTGGCCAAAGTCACACGGCTAAAAGGTGGCAGAAAGGAGAATCATACCCCCAAAAAATGCAGATGGTTTTACCACAACATCAACACGTTAAAACTAGCTTCTGTGCATGCCGAAAGGAAAACAGTGGCCCTGGCCAGTTGGCTCAGTGGTAGAGCATCGGCCCAGCATGTGGAAGTCCCAGTTTCGATTTCTGGTCAGGGCACACAGGAGAAGCGGCTGTCTGCTTCTCCGCTCTTCCCCCTCCCTCTTCTCTCTCCTTTTTCTCTTTCTCTCTTCCCCTCCCACAGCCAAGGTTCGACTGGTTCAAGCGCATCACCACAGAGCATATCAGCCCCCGGTGCTGAGGACAGCTCTGTGGAGCCTCTGCTCTGCAGTTGTGAGTATGGCCCCAAGTGGGCAGAACATTGGCCCCAGATGGGCTTGCTGGGTGGATCCTGGTCAGGGTGAATGTGGGAGTCTGTTTCTCTATCTCCCCCTTTCTCACTTGGAAAAGGAAGAAAAGGAAATAAAGGAAAACAGTTAAGCATAATGAGTGCACTGCCAGGTGCTTCTCTCTGAATTGGAAAACTGATCATTCATTAAAAACAAAACCAATCAATGAAGTGTTCCTTTGTTCCCGGCATTATTTATGGGAGGAGAAATGCAGAAGAATGCCTGACCAGGTGGTGGCGCAGTGGATAGACAATTGGACTGGGATGTGGAAGACCCAGGTTCGAGACCCCAAGGTCGCCAGCTTGAGCGCGGGCTCATCTGGTTTGAGCAAAGCTCACCAGCTTGAGCCCAAGGTCGCTGGCTTGAGCAAGGGGTCACTCAGTCTGCAGTAGCTCCCTAGTCAAGGCACATAAGAGAAATCAATCAATGAACAACTAAGGAGCCACAATGAAAAATTGATGTTTCTTATCTCTCTCCCTTCCTGTCTGTCTGTCCCTATCTGTCCCTCTCTCTGGCACTGCCACAAAAAAAAAAAAAAAAGCTGAAGAATCAAGTCAGAGAATGCCCCTGTTCTCAGGGAGCTTACTTCCTAGTGGGTAAAATATATATAATTTGTATAAAACTATATACACACAGATTTTCAGATTATGGCAAATGCAACGAGGAAAACAGCAGGGTAACGTAATGAAGTGAGTGTGTGTCTGTGCATGTCTGTGTGTGTGTGTGTGTGTGTGTGTGTGTGTGTGTGTGACAGAGGGACAGAGAGGAAGGGAGAGAGTGAGAAGCATCAATTCTTTGTTGCAGCACCTTAATTGTTCATTAATTGCTTCTCATATGTGCCTTGACTGGGGGCCTTCAGCAGACCAAGTAACCCCTTGCTCAAGCCAGTAACCTTGGGCTCAAGCTACTGAGCCTTGTTCAAACCAGATAAGCCCATGCTCAAACTGGCGACTTTGGGGTTTTGAACCTGGGTCCTCCTCATCCCAGTCAGACGCTCTATCCACTGTGCCACTGCCTGGTCAGGCTGAAGTGATTTTTAAACATTTTTATTTATTGATTTTAGTGAGAGAGGAAGGGAGACAGAGAGGGAGAAAGACAGGAACACGGAGCTATTCTTATATATGCCCTGACCAGGGATGGAACCGGCAACCTCTGTGCTTCGGAACGATGCTCTAACCATCCAAGCTATATGGACAGGGCATGAAGTGATTGAAAAATTACTTTAAGTTGGGTGGTTCAGAATTTTCTCAGAGATAGTGATATTTGGGCTGATTTGTGTTGACAGGAAGAGACAGCCACCGAAGACTTCAGACAGAGAGATGCTAGATAAAGAACAAGAGTTGCAAAATTTCTGAACCTGGAGACAGCTTGGAACTCAAGAATCTGGGGGGGGGGGGAAAGGCCAGTGTAGAACAAAAGAAAGGGGGAGGGGAGGGGGGAGAGAGGGGAGGGGAGGAAGGAAGCGGTTCCACGGCAGCTGTTGCTATAACTACATCAAACACACAGTCATTTGTGGATAATTCTTGTCACTTCATTATTGTGTGTCCTCATCCACCAACATGGAATGTCTCTTATTTATTCAGGTCCTTTTTCACGTCCTTCGGTAAACTTCACGGCTTTCTTTACGTAGGTCCTGTATAATTCTTTAGTTTGTTCCCACACATTAAATTTTTCATTATGATAAATGGGGTTTTAATTTTTACCTATGCGTATGTCCTCATTGTCTTTTCTCATATTACCAAAGAGGATTATAAGAACAACATGGCAAACTTAGTGAAAAATTCTTGTCCCTTATGATATGTGCCCTCTATAGAACTTAATTTTTTATTCCTTACAGCTGAATAAAAACTGATACACTTTTGTTCTCTGTTAAGCTCTAATATAACCACCTCTTACGAATAATCACCCTTTCTTTCGTCCTTTCTTCTTTCCATTTACCCATCCATTTAATAAACACTAACTTCAGAATGTTACTCCACTGTGGATCCACAGTGGAGGCCCCCTGTCTGGCCCTGGAGAGTAGAAGATCCCTTCCACAAAGACCCAGCCTGGAGTTAGGGAGACGAGGACAAAGACTGGCAGGAGAGGCCAGGGCAAATGGATATATTTCATCAGCCAATTAAACAACTACCTAATATGGTTTTTTTAATTATATAAGTAATCTACAAATGCATGTTTGGTATAAAACCCAAATCAGCCTGGTCTGTGGTGGCACAGTGGATAAAGTGCCGACCTAGAATGCTGAGGTAGCCGGTTCAAAACCCTGGGCTTGCCTGGTCAAAGAATATGTGGGAGTTGATGCTTCCTGTTCCTCTCTCTCTCTCTCTCTCTCTCTCTCTCCTCTCTAAAATTAATAAATTCTTTTAAAAAACTAATCAAAAAGAGGGAATATGGAAGAAATTTTTTAAAGTACTATATATGTTTTCTATAGATAGTAAGTTATTATATGGGTATAGAGACTTTCATCATCTTCTAAATGTACACATTAATACTTATTATATATAATATAAATACCTCTCTCTATATATTATTCTGGAACTTCATTTTCTCATTGACAGTACCCTGAAATGCTTATGCCCACTGTACCTATAGAACTTTATCATTTTTAAAATACCATAAACATGGTATCTTTTTTACAATATGTAACGGGCCTGCAGTCATATGTTCGCTGTAAGAAAAACAGCATTAAACCTGGAAAGTAGCAGTGGATGTGCCCTGACCCTCCCACAACTGTCCACCCATGTTCTCGTTCCCAGGACTAAACTCTTTCAGTCTCAGTGCATTCTTGCAGCACTAATGTGAGCGTGTGTGTGCGTGCATGCACGTGTGTGAATGCTTTCTCCATTCTCTGATAGCCACGCCGCTCCCGGGGAGCCAGCAGCACACAGACGCCCGCTTCTGCCGCGCTGATCCTCTGTTCTGGGGACAGCCGAGAGAGAGCTGTACAGGAGGGGTGGCTCGTCACCATACCAGGCTCAGGGAAGGCTCTGTTCAATGCCGTGCCACCTCACAACTGCACTCTCTGATGTGAAACTTCCTTTAATGGAGAAATGGGGAAAAAAAAAACAGAACACGCTCTTATTGCTAATGTTGGAGGCTGGACGGGGAGTTTTCTTTGTCAATTATTCGCTCCCTCAATCCAAATCAGTCAGCAAACGCATTCTGAGAGGGCACAGTGCGACGGGGATGGGCAGTTGGAGCGCGGATTCGGCTTGGCCCCTGCACGAGGACCCCAGGGCGGCCCTCCGGCCGGAGAGGGAGTCTGTGCTTCAGGGCTGTGGTGACTGCAGCTCCGTGATGCTTACAGTCAGCGAGGCATGCATTTGAAGGGGTGCTTCATTCACTGTGATGTGAACCTGTGATTGCTGAGTGACCCTGTTTCTGGTTAACAGGAGGAAAGAAGCGCTCACAACTGGAACTGAAAGGAAGGGCACATAATATGCTCAACACCGTCTTCACCATTTCTCCCCAGACGAAGGCTAGTGTCGGTAACATTCTCAACGAGGTAAGCAGAGCAAGGCTCTTACTCACGTGTGAGAGACGAAGGCGATGCCCGCCGACCTGGACACCTGCCTCGGCCTAGTTTACCTAAAAAGCGAGCGGGCAAGCCAGACCAGGGGGACTTGTCACCATAGGGTCTCTGCCCTTCATGTTCAAAGATGCAATAGTTACGCAAGCTAAGATCAGCATTGCATTGTACACTTTATAGAGCCGTTTTCAGCAAACACGCCACACAGTAACGCAGTGTACAGGGAGCATGTGGAGTACTATTGTACTATTCCAGGTCAGCTTTTAGAACAAGGAAGCATGGGCTCAGGAAACTAAACAACTTGGTTCAGCTCTGTCCCTAAAAAGTGACAGAATCCAAGAGACGGTGCTCTTGCCAGCAAATTGCACTCTGCTCCCATACGTTCTCATACATCATCACGTCTAAAGCCTGTATGACCCCATTTCGCAAACCCTGTGTTAGAGGGAGGGGAGGGATCTTCACCCTTTCTTTCCAGAAAAGAAACCTCAGAGAACCAGTGGTTAAAAACTGCAGTCACACTAGGAGGACAATTAGCAGCTAGTGTCCAAAACCAAGGACACTCACCTTCCCTGTGCAAGGCTCAATAAACTGTTCTACCTAAACAACCACAATAGTTTTGTTTGTTTGATTGTTTGTTTCTATAAAACCAACACACTGTAAAGCCCACTCGCTGCCATACTTTGCAGACTCAGGTTTTACTCTGGCTGAAGGATTTGGGAGAGACTTTCTAAGCTTGACCACATGGGGGCAGTATTCACACGGCGTTGAAAAGCTTCCAGGCCCATCAGTTCAGGATGAGAGTGCACAGCCAATTAACTCAGGAAAACATCCTTTTGTGTCCTCTTCTTTGACTTAGAGATATGCAAAAGAGATAGCAAGCTGTGCGGTCCCTGAGCAGAGAGCTCTCTGTTCCTTCCATCCAGCCTAACGGGAAAGAAAGGGGTGCGGAGTGAGTGGCAGTGCTCAGCATAATGAGCCAATTACTCCGAGGGCGCAAACACACCTCGGGAGTTGGAGAAAGGTGTTTCCAAAGTGGAACAGGACTAGAATTTTTGGCAAATCACAGGCTTACAATGTGGCCCAAGGCTATTTTTTTTTTTTTTTTTTTTTTTTTTGTCTTTTCTCTTTACTTGACTTTCCAACAAAGAAACAGAAAAAAAAAAGATGTTTATGTTAGGAATTTCCCATCTTGTTGGTGATTTCTAATTCGTACCAGCTGCGTTTTCCCAGCAATAAATCTACAGCGCAACCGACTTGCAAATCTCCGCATTCAAAATATTGCGTGTTCTTGCTCTCACACCCCGTGTTATTACGGAGGAAATACCTTTCTCACTTTCTCACAGATCTATGTATGTACATACACTTGCAGATTTTTTTTTCCTGGTATATTGGAAGGACTACCTCATTTCCTCCTCACAATAATATAGTAGGTGCCATTAGTCCCGTTTTATGTAGGGAAAGCAAAGTCAAGGACAATGAACGCAACTGACACCAGCTCCCGCCACTACGAACGGAGCGGAACCTGACCCATCTGACACAAATCCTAAACTTTTCACAAAAACCTCAGCATATTTATCTCACATTCAGTATAATTTCCCCCTCCCTCTTAATTAATAGTTTGGTTTTTTTTTTTCATTTTGTTATTACCCAAATTTATTTTTAAATTTTTAAATAAAGAAGGCTCAAGAAGAAAAGAAGAAATTGCTGGTAAATTCATGGCCTAATGAACCCTGAGTCTTTAAAGATAAAAAAGAGGAAAAGTACAGCAAACGGATCTGATCAGAAAAGCAGCCATACACAGAGGAACAACATGAAAGGCAAAGACTTCTCTATAACCCACACCCTACCCCCTCCACAAACATTGCCACGATACTACTAATAAATGATAAACCACTTAAAATAGATGTATAAGATATGACGGGGTGTATAATATAAGCTAATCCTTACAGAGCATCTAGTATTGGCCAGGGACAGTTTGCAGCATTTGAAATTCAGCTACTAAATCAGTTAATCAATCAAATCATTTAATATTCCTATATAGCCAGATATCTGCTTGTTTTCTTTATCCTAAAGGGGCTGAAATTTTTTATTTTCATATTTTTTCCCTTTAAACATGTTTCTTGGATATCCTTCTCTACCCAAGCACGCTGGTGTTTTTGTTGTTGTTGTGGGTTTTTGTATTTGTTTTGGGGTTTTTTTTTTTGTTGTTGTTGTTTTGTATATAGTTTAAGTATTACATAGCAAGAACACATCATAATTAATTTAACTGCTACGGTGGTTTATTTTCTCTCCTTACAATCTTAACTAAAAAACATGGATGGTTGGTTTCCTTCAAGCTTAAAAGGCATATCTTAGCAACAACCACAACAGAAGCTGAATATGGTTCAAGGGTGGCTAGGTTAAAAAGGAACTGATCAAATGAAGAGAAACATTATTTTTATGGTTTGGAAAACTATTGTGTAACAGTGTGGTCAGTCACCTGGAGGCTGTGGCAAGCAGCACTGGGGACAGAGGCCAGCTGACGTCACAGGTCAAATCATCTGGCCTCCTGGGGTGGTGAAATCCTCCCTCCAGCTAAGCTATTTGCCACTGCTGGGGAATAAATAAAAATATCCATTTGCATTTTTATATTTATACACAGCAGCCTCAGCAGCAGGGATACATTCCAGGACCCCCAGTGGGCGCCTGAAACCACGGATGGTACAGAACCATAGGCACACTGTTTTCTCTTCTATAATTTTAATTTGTAAATTAGGCAAGGTAATAGATTAACACAGTAACTAATGAAATAGAACAATTATAACAATGTACTACAAAACATATGTGAATGTGCTCTCCCTCTTTCTCTCTCTCACTCAAAATATCTTGTTGTACTGTACTTAACTTTTCACATCAAGGAAGCATTTTACGGCCCCTCTTTGGCATCTGTGAACTGCCAACATCACTTCTCTTGTGCGCTGGGGCCATTGTAAAAATAAGAGTTACTCGGACACATGCTGCGACCCCGTGACCGTCCGCCTGATAACCGAGATGCTCAGTGACTGAAAGGCGGAGCATCCAGAGCCGGGAGACCCTGGACAAAGGGAGGAGTCACGTCATGCGCAGCACAAAGTAGACATCGCGAGATTCTTTCATGCTACTCACGATAATGTGCAATTTAAAACTTATGATTTGTCTATTTCTGGAATTTTCCATAAGTGAAAAGGAGGAAAGCGAAGCCACAGAGAAGGGAGGAACTACGGTACACCTCGGGCCGCTTCTTGCTCACGCCAAACTCATGAGCAGCAGTGGGAAGCTCCGCCAAGCAGGAGGAAGGGGCTTCACACTGTCCTCTGGGCCCCTCAGGGAGGCTGTAACAGAGCAGTCGTCTATGTTCGAGGAGCACTTGCACGTCATGCCAACTCATCTGCGAACCAGCCTAGGGTCTTCCTTCCTTTTTCCGTTGGTCATAGGAAACACCCCAGCAGGCCACAGGTGGGTGCTGAGAGAGAGATTGTCAGTACCATCTGAGAGGGAGTCTCGGCAGCCTGGTCATGTAATTTCCACGTGCCCTCTGGGTCTGCTTGAGCCCCAGCTGGAATACCCCACACAATGAATTGCTGCTTTGCTCAGCCACCCTTCTGTGACTCGGGTGTATTTGACAAGACGCAATAGACAAGTTTATAACGGGGTGCTCTCAATACTGTGCGTGGCAAGAAGGTCGAGAGAGTTGAGATTTCTGCACTGTTAACAAGGGAGCACAGGAGAATTAACATAGCCCCAGCACGCAGGGGGATGCTGACTGCTTGGGGGATGCTGACCGCCTGGCTGCCCTGTGAAGGGGAACTATTTTTGCTGTCCCCCCAATCATGAGGCCAAAAATAATACATTTACCAACAAAATACAAGCCATTCCAATGCTAGAAACTTAAGATCTTTTCCAGTCAGAGCCCATATCCTGCCCAGCCGCTGTGACTGCGCCACCTAGTGGGGCTTATGATGTAGTCCACCGCAATCACCCACCGTCCCTCCTGTGTTTGGGGAGCCCACACTGGTGAAAGGGGCGGCGATGACGCCATCATCTCTGTGTCATTCACATCTCTGATAATGGCAGGATAGTTCCTGAGCGACAATCCTGGCCAGGAATGGGAGAAGTTAGTTGCAGGAGCTTCTTATTAGTCTTTGCTAAATCGATATTCTTTTTTTTAAATATTTTATTTATTGATTTTTAGAGAGAGAGGAGAGAGAGAGAGAGAGAAGGAGGGAGGAGCAGGAAGCATCAACTCCCGTATGTGCCTTGACCAGGCAAGCCCAAGGTTTCAAACCAGCGACCTCAGTGTTCCAGGTCGACGCTTTATCCCACTGCGCCACCACAGGTCAGGCTAAATCGATATTCTTTTGGCATAGTTTGGCGAACCAATGTGAACCTTCCACCGTATACTATGCGTCTCTGTACATTTGGGCCCTAGATACTAACCATAAAAACAAGGACTTGGGCTCAAATTCCCTCTATTACCCTGCTCCTATTGGCTCCTGCCCCAGCTGGCAAACTCCTGGAGTCAGTACCTTCACCCTGCAGCTGCCCCAAAGCATGAGTGCCCAGTGCCCACTCCCCCTGCCTGACGGTTGCAGGTCATTTCAGGGAAGAATCAGAGGTACGCTTACTATATATACTATATAAACTATTTTTTCAGAGAGCTTCATCACAGATATCTGGCACCTCTTTTTGTGAGCAGGTTCTGGGTTTATGAAATGAAACAATACATAGATGTGGAAACTGGGTGAGGACCCACTGTGATAACTGGTGCTAGCCTCTGGTCCGCCACCTGAGAGACACCTGAACTGACTTTGCAATTCTCTCTCTCTCTCTCTCTCTCTCTCTCTCTCTCTCTCCCTCTATTTCCCCTCCCTCACCAGCAATGCCATCACTTAGTAGTTATCGTCTCTCTCTCTCTCTCTCTCTCTCTCTCTCTCTCCCTCTATTTCCCCTCCCTCACAAGCAATGCCATCACTTAGTAGCTATCGTCCTTTTGGACCTGACACCCTGATGGCCACTCTGCCCTGGATGGTCATTATTTTTATCTGGGACTGGTGTTTCTGTGCTGCCGTGTGGCTTCTGCCGCCCCCTGAATCCATCATTCCTATGTCGGAGGGCTCAGATTTGCCGCAGCATCTTCTGCTGTCACGCCAAGCCTACAGAAGACAGCCAGCAGCAAGCTGCTGGAAAAGCCAGTTTGCCTGTCACCTGTGCATCCTCAGCGCCTCTGTAGGGGGGGGGGTGTCTCCTCGGTTCTCCTGGAAACAGCTGCTGCACCCTCAGAGCCTTACACAGTAAAGCCATCAAACATTCCCGCCTACCTAAGCCTCTGGTCCTCCTCAAGGTGCTTCCAAGGCGGACCTGGCATCTCCAGGCCACTCACCTCAGTACATCGTGACATCCCAGCTTCGGCGGACCTGTCTAGAAAACCCCAGGCATCTTTTCTAGAACATGAATCTAGAGTCATGTGTACTCCAACATAAAAAAATTCTACTAGGGGGAGAGAAGGGAGGGGAGGGGAATAAAGAAGGACAAACAGACAGTGGTAGAAAATGATTTACTTTGAGTGATGGGCATACAACACAATTAACAGTTCAAATTCTATAGAGATGTCCACCTGAAATTATGTACTCTTATTGATCAATCTCACCCCATTAAAGTTAATTTATAATTAAAAAAATATATTCTCTCCGATCCAGCCTTGCTGTCTGCTCCAGCACCTTCAAATGCCATTCTCACAAGTGGTTCCCTATTCTTAAGGGTATGCATT